>NC_088877.1:17488-39290 GCF_032884065.1 Artemia franciscana
TTTTTTCCCCCTCCCCTTCCTTTTTTTCCTCAACAAATTTAAGAGCGATTTTAGGAATCGACCTAATTTCATTCTTTTGGTATATAGGGATTTTGCATCAGCATTTCTTTTTCTCATAGATACATATCTTTGAAAATTCAATTAAAAAAAAATTCGAAATTAAAAAAAGGTCGTTTAGGATTTGGCTTTCATTTGAATGAATGAACTTTTAGAGGTTTTGTGAGTTCAGGATGCTAAAATAGGTTTGAGAATTAATGTTAAAAAAGACTAAGTCACCAAAACTAGGAATAAGTGAAGATGAAAAAGTGACGTTGAGTCACGAATAGATTGATCAGGTGGGCAGCTTCACTTACCTTGGCAGTATTATTAGTAAAGATGGTGGGAGAAGTGAAGCTGGTAAAAGTAGAATAGCCAAGGTTCTTCATAGTTAAAAAAGGCTTGGAAGAATAGGAATATAAGTCTGCAAACCAAGATTAGAATGTTGGAAGGTACAGTGATGACAGTGGTAAATTATGGCTCTGAAGCATGGGCACTCCAAAAAGCGAATGAAGATTTACTAGATATTTTCCAGAGAATTTGTCTACGGATTGTTCTGGGTACCCGGCTACCTGACCGTATTTCAAATAGTAGGCTGTAGGAAAAATTGGTTCAATCCCGCTTTCTAAGTCTATAATGAAGAAAAGGTTGAGATGGGTAGGGCACGTTCTGCGGATGAAGGAGGACAGATTGCAGAAGATTGTCCTTTTTGGCCGACCATCTAGGGCTAAACAGAAAGCAGGTTTTCCTCGTCTAGGGTGGGAGGATAGTAGTAGTAGTAGTAGTAGTAGTAGTAGTAGTAGTAGTAGTAGTAGTAGTAGTAGTAGTAGTAGTAGTAGTAGTAGTAGTAGTAGTAGTAGTAGTAGTAGTAGTAGTAGTAGTAGTAGTAGTAGTAGTAGTAGTAGTAGTAGTAGTAGTAGTAGTAGTAGTAGTAGTAGTAGTAGTAGTAGTAGTAGTAGTAGTAGTAGTAGTAGTAGTAGTAGTAGTAGTAGTAGTAGTAGTAGTAGTAGTAGTAGTAGTAGTAGTAGTAGTAGTAGTAGTAGTAGTAGTAGTAGTAGTAGTAGTAGTAGTAGTAGTAGTAGTAGTAGTAGTAGTAGTAGTAGTAGCAGTAGTAGTAGTAGTAGTAGTAGTAGTAGTAGTAGTAGTAGTAGTAGTAGTAGTAGTAGTAGTAGTAGTAGTAGTAGTAGTAGTAGTAGTAGTAGTAGTAGTAGTAGTAGTAGTAGTAGTAGTAGTAGTAGTAGTAGTAGTAGTAGTAGTAGTAGTAGTAGTAGTAGTAGTAGTAGTAGTAGTAGTAGTAGTAGTAGTAGTAGTAGTAGTAGTAGTAGTAGTAGTAGTAGTAGTAGTAGTAGTAGTAGTAGTAGTAGTAGTAGTAGTAGTAGTAGTAGTAGTAGTAGTAGTAGTAGTAGTAGTAGTAGTAGTAGTAGTAGTAGTAGTAGTAGTAGTAGTAGTAGTAGTAGTAGTAGTAGTAGTAGTAGTAGTAGTAGTAGTAGTAGTAGTAGTAGTAGTAGTAGTAGTAGTAGTAGTAGTAGTAATAGTAGTAGTAGTAGTAGTAGTAGTAGTAGTAGTAGTAGTAGTAGTAGTAGTTTCAAAAAGAACACCAATTGGAAATCATTTATTGATTCGAAGATTTAAAACATTGCTACAACCAACTAAAGACACTGTTTGGAAAGTGGCATTTATTGATTCGAAGATTTAAAACATTGCTACAACCAACTAAAGACACTGTTTGGAAAGTGGCAAATTGACGTTTTAGAAGTTATGTTTAGGCATCAATTTACTATATTTATTTTTAGGCATCGATTATATTTATTCTTTTATATCAATGATAGGCATCAATTACAAAAATTATGTTGTTCTTAAATGTTTATGTATAAATGTTTTATATTTAGGCATCAATTAAATATATGAATTTACTATCAATATACTATATAAGAAAGTAAACGAAGTTAAAATATTAAAATTCTCCTTTTAAAATAGCAAAAACAGAAAAAAAAATTAAAGTTTATGCGTCCGTTTATTCAAACAATTTTTTTTTTCAAAAGACTTGATTAATTTTATTTTTTTTAATGCCCAGGTTGATAGAAATTGAGTTGGATGGTGTCCAAGCTTATGAAAATCTGGCGTAGGAAAAGAAAACAGTAACTGTTACAGACTGCTTCAGTTTTGTAGGTACAACAACCTGGTTATAACCAATTCAGTATTTGGTCATAAAATGTCCCACAAATTCACATGGTATTCACGTGTTGGTAAAACAGCAAACCTCATATGATTATGTTACTGTAAGCCGAAGACAGGCCGCATCTACACAAGATACTAGGGTATATAGGAGTCCTTCTATTGATGGTAAAAGTAAAGACTGCCATCTAGTCGTGTTAAGGTTGAGTCTATATCTTTTAAAATTAACGGTTGATCAGTAACCTAATATAATTGGTTTTGTTTCACTTTTGTATAATTTAGATACTGAACTCTTTATCCGGACGAAACAAAATTTTTCCTGAATGTCTTCATTTATATTCCATTCCTGAGATATTGCATCTCCGTTTTTTGACAACCTAGATCCACCTAAATGCTCTTGATATAACTCAATTGTAGCAATAGCAGTAGTAGTAGTGGCAAGTAGTAGGCTTAGCGAATTTCATAGAACAAATAGTTAAATTGACCTAATATGCTTTACTATGTCTTAGTTATAATTGAAAAATGCCCTGTTTAGGGGGTTATGAACCCCCTATATGTATAGCTATAAAATGATTATTGTTTATGTATATAAATGATAAAATGGTTTATGTATAGCTATAAAAATGAATATTCATTTCCAGATCAGGCACACTCATCTGTCGAAAGAGCTGCACTTCTGGCTGGAGTTAAATATAGAAGTCTACCCTCAAATAGAGAGTACTCATTAGAAGGAAATGCCGTCAAACAAGCCATTCAAAAAGATAGAGACGAAGGACTAATACCATTTTTTGTAAGTAGTAACTTCTTACAATTATATTCGTTAAGCAAAGTGTTAAATGATATTCGCTAAAATGTAGGCACTAGTCAAAAGATTACTAGGCGAGATCAACAATAATAATAATAAAAAATCACTATCATACCACATGTTAAACTCTTAAAATCAAATTTATCGAACAAATATGTGAAATATGCATCACCGAAGGAAGTCATTAATCAAAGAATCACTAAGCTATCGATGCAAAAGTATCAGTAGAATAGAGAAAAATTATTATTTTATTTTATTTTTATACATTTTATTATTGTTAGATAGATAGATTTATTATCACGAAAGCATAATTGGGCCATGGTGACACACACAAAACAAGCGAAAAGTACAGCAAAAAAACGTAGACTGAAAAGACACTAAAACTAATCATTTAAGAAAATCATCACCATACCTCATGGCTACTCGGACGGATTTTCCAATTTATTCAGAGTTCAAAGTAAAAGGATTTGGTTTGAATTGGGTATTTATGAATTGTGAGTAAAACCGGTCTACTTTAGTTCAACTAAATTTATATAACTATATGAGCAGATTAGTGTATCTGATTTGATCTGCATTGAATAAATTCATTTTTCCCTCGACTATATTCTGTTAACGGTGGATAATCACACTCCCTTTGGCTTTGTAGATCTGAGTGTCCGTACCGCATAGACATACTGTGTTGCAAATTTAACCTGAAGGATTTTATTGCATTATAAGCTTAATGGAGTGCTAAAGGCGATTTTATTTTTTTTAACCTTGCTTATTTAACCCCAGACCTAAGGAGTGAGAAATGTCAATATTTATTTGTCCTGGCTTTGGCCGATCTTGTGGCAAGGGGATCTCCGTTCAATGCACAAAATGTATAGAGGTGTTTCACCCACAGTGTGCAGGCATTTCCCCAATTGAGCGTAAAGAAAAACCAAATTGGATTTGCTTAATCTGTTCAAATAACGATGAAGTTCATGAATCTTCCATCTCTAATAATAATCCCTGTATATCCCTTATAATCAGCAGTCAAAAATCCATTCCTGCTAATACCAATTTTGTAGCTGAAAATTCATGCAGTCGAGGTGTGGACCTGTCAGTCCAGTCTATTTCAAGACCAAATAATCACTCCACTGAAGTAATTCCAAGTGACAATATATCTGACGTCACAAGCCAGCCACTCAATGCATGCGATTTTGATAAGACTTTTGTGTCAGAGACAGGAATTTCGCATGTCGTTGTTAATTCGATATTATTCTTCGCTCTTGATTCGTTGAAAGCAGGAGTAAGTGCTGATGAAATATCTAACGCAATGACAGGATTCTATCGTTTAGAGGAGCTGAATGTAGCAAAAACGCTGCTCGCATGTCTGTGTCGTAAAGCTGGTAGATTGTAAGAAAAGAGAGGAAAAACAGCTGAAAAGACTACTGCCTCGGACATAATGCCTGTTATCATAAAACTTGATTCGAAACAGTTCATATGGCCCGTAATCGTCCAACGGAGCTTTAATGAATGTCCAGTATTAAAGTCTGAAATCAGCGTCCGGCTTGATAAACTTGTTTATGACTATTCCCAAAAGCTTGAAAAAACACTGTCTTCTATTGAGCGTATCGAATCTAATTTAGAGAAAAAAATAACGCCTGGCAATGATCTTGATCTCAATCCCCCCCACTGTGCCCCAACATGAATGGCCGCTTCTTCCATTAAAGACTGTCGCATTAGAGACCATAGTGATAAAAAAAACTACCCGCTCTCCTACTGAAGGATCCTGTCTGCCGAAAGAAAGAATTTGATAAGACAGGGTGTGCAAATATTCCTTATGTTAAAGCGACTAAGGATAGTGTTATGGCATGGGTACCATGTCAAGATGCATCGAAGCTCAGTTGTGATCTAAAGGTTAATTTTCCTGAAAGCATAATAACTTCCAAGCCTCGGCGATTTTCTGGAATTATCAGGAGTGTGGACATTGATTTTGATGTTAGTGCCTACGCATTGGACTTTCCGGGTATAATTGAGTTTAATCGGCTATGAAAATTGCAAACTGTAAGAGTTATTTTTCAAACAGAAGATTACCTGCATTTTTACATCACACATGGCATCAAATTCGGTTATAAGCTTTTCCGAGTGGAACGTAATCGTATTCAGCCTAGGCGTTGTTTTAAATGTCAAAGTTTTAACCATGTTCAAAATCAATGTATATCTGACTGTTTCAAATGTGCCCGATGTGCGTTATTATGTCTTCAGGAACACCCCCTCCTTGATCATTCATTGAATCTGCTTTCTACTTTGTCTACTCAGCATGATATTTTTGCTGTTCCCGCTACGCCGTCTGGTGGGCGTCCCTCCGGTGGTTTAGCTACTATTTTACCCAAGTCTCTTAATGCAAATATTCTAGCAATTGATAGAAATTTTTTAGCTTGTAGCTTTTCAATCGCAGTTTTAGTTAATTGTTATTTTCCGACTGATTACCATGATGATATTTGCTTTGATGCGTTTACACAATGCTGTTTTAATCCTAGTCGTTTTGTCTCTAGTTTACAGTCGAATTTGCTTACTTATATTTTAGGTGATTTAACTGTGATCCAAACATAGCAAATGAAAGGGGTACAATTTTATCATCTTGTCTTCCTGATTTTTCTGATTTACCGAAGTCCCAGGATTTTACTTATATTCATTGGAGTCGTTGTAAAACTAATATTGATAATTTTATTTCTTCTAACCCAAGTGATCCTTTGCCTGTGGTTATTGTAATCTAAGATTTCCCCGTTAGTGACCACATGCCGCTTCAGTTGCTTTTACCTCCTTTGGCTTCTCGTCCTTCCCCAGTTCGTTTTTCTGGTAATAAGCTTCCTAAATTTTTTGATCGGGTTGATTGGAATCCAAATTTTAAACCGTTTTACCAAGAAAGAGTTGGTACTTTAATTGATAAAGTTTTTATTCCTGATAATTTGGATTCAATGGACAGTAATCCCTCTTTGACTATTAATTGTCTTTATTTTGAATTAATCCATTGCTTAAAGTATAATGCTGTGGCAGGTTTTCCTACTAATAGGATAAGATTGGGCGCGCCGAAGCCTTTTTGGAGCCTCAATCCTTTTTTGGTAAATTCTAATAAGGCGGCAATACATGCGTATTGGGAATGGCGGGTGCATGGTAAGCCTAGAGACTCACATCCAGCTTTTTTGCTAATGAAAAAGAGAAAGGCCGAATTCCAATCGGAGCTCCGTCATCATAATAGCCTGATCATAGAAGAAGCTTCTTCAAACATTGATAACGACAAGGACAAGAATCTCCTTTGGAATGTTCTCCGAGGCAATAGGCGGACTAACATGCCTGATACTAATTCCACACCATCGCTAAAACAGTGGAAAAAATATTTTTCCAAGTTTTCAACTTCGCACGATTCTAACAGTGTTGTGTTGCAATTGGATGAAAGGTTGAAGAATTTTTCAACTGATTATATAATTTCTGAAGATATGTTACATAGAGCAATCAAAACGTTAAAGCCGCAGTCGGCTAAGGATCATGATGGCATATTTGCTAATCACCTTAAACTTGCTCCTTCTTCTTTTCTTATTACTCTACTGGTATTTTTCAACCTTTTACTTATTACTGGTTTAGTACCATCGTCATTCTATATTGGCATAGTTACGCCTATTCCTAAGAGCGGGAAAAAAGACTTGTCATCTTGTAGTTCCTGGAGGCAAATTACTAGGGGTTCTGTGATTGGGAAAGTGTTTGAGTTGTGTTTGAAGGATATTTTGAAATTCTTGACGCTGGTTCTAATCAAGTTGGTTTCAAGAGAGTTTTGGGATGTGACCACGCCAATGCATCTTTCGGCAAAGTTATTGAAGAAGCGAGAGTCTCTGGTCAACCGCTATACACCCTCTTGATTGATACCAAAGGGGCCTTTGATAACATTTCTCATGTATCTGCACTGCACGCTTTAATCCATGCTGGATTGCCCCTAGCTGTCATTCGAGTCCTTCGCTCTTGGTATTCTGGAATAAAGATCCGTATTTGTCCGAGTTCGTCTTCATCTCAGTCCAAATTAATTCAAGTGGGTAGAGGAATTAGACAAGGAGGAATTATTTCTCCTTACATATTCAATTCATTTTTAGCTACTGCCCTTAATTCTATTTCCTGCTCTTTTGTTTCATTATCTCGAAATCTGTCTTACATTGCATATGTTGATGACATTATCCTTAAAGAGCCGGTCCAAGTCTAGTCTTGTTTCTAATTTTAATATTTTAACTAATTGTTTAAAAGGTTTGGGCCTTTCTATCCGTTTTGACTCTCGATTGCGGTAATTGTGTTATTTTTCAGTTGTCGCCAATAGTCACTTGTTTGGGATTACCTTATGCTGCTTCGAAAAGAGATTTTAAACCAGTCCTAGTTCAGCATTTTCAGATGAAACTACGCAAGGCATTTGGTCTTTAAATTAGTTTTCGGGGTCCTTACCATCGGGACGTCCTTGGTCGTATGTATAGCGCTGTTGCTCTGCCTCACGTATTGTTCCCGTCCCTCCTCTTCCTTAATTTCAGACCTTCTGATCTTTTGCCCATTAAAGTTTCTTATTTTAAATTTTGTAAATTTTTACTTGGTTTACCCCTTTCTTTTAGTAACACTGAGATTGTTTTAAAGCTTAAAGTGAAGGATCCTGTAGTCTGTATAAAGAAAAAATATAAACATTTGAAGATAAGGCGAAAATAAACCTTTTAGGCCACAATTTATTTCCGTTTTTTAGTAACAGTTCTGGAAACGACTGGAATCGGGAAAATGACTGTTATCAAGTTAATTTGTGCAGGTCCCTGAAACACCTACCAATTGTACGTTCACGTACACATTCAGAAGCACCGAACTCGCCAAAGTACTGAAAATTCCCTCTCCCCCAACTCCCGTAAAAGATAGCAAATCCGGTCCAGTTATTTCAATAACGTATTTAGAAAGTTTGCTTGTTCTTCTTATGAAATTTCATCCTATTACCTTAACTCTAAGCTTTTTCCAAGATTTTTCGTCTCCCTCTCCAACTCCCCCCAATATCACCGGATACGGTTGGGATTTCAAGTAAAAGTTCTGAGACACGAGGTCCTATAAAAATTAAATTTAATTAAGATCCGACCATACATTCGTAAGTTAAAAATACCTAGTTTTTTTTTAATTTTTCCTCTCCCTCCGTTCGCCTAGATGGTTGAATCGGGAAACGACTGTCATCAAGTCAATTTGTGCCATCCTTGACACGTCTACTAGTTTTTATCGTCCTAGCACTTCCAGAAGCTTCTAACTCGCCAAAGAACTGGAAAAAGTAAATAGGTGAAAACCGAGGATTTTATCAGCCAGTAGCAAAATATGAAAAACAAGCAAATATTTCGACAAGGACCTCCGCCAAGTCGCCCTCAGTCCTAAAAAAAGAAAGAGGAAAAAGAAAAAAAGAAACAAAGAAGAAACAACAACAAAATCTAACCTTCTTAAGTGAACTGCGCGAGAGAAAAATAGACACTGAATCAAACAACAAAAACCAACTTGAAATTAATGAAAGAGAAGTTACCAATTAGATTGAATAAGTATCCTTTGCTTTGCAACAGATTTCGCCAGTCTACAATGTCGGTTTTCATTATGTATGCGGATAGTTTGTCTTAGATTAGACTGGGCGAAGGTATTCATTGTCTTTTAATATTAAATTGTTATAAATTGGGCTTAAGGAAATACCTCTCGTGTCTCTATTTATAGCCAAATTTCTATTTATATGTTTTTTTTATCTCTATTGCCTCTTTAAAATATTGTGGTAGGCCATTTACGGTAGATATTAAAGTTGCCTCTTCAAAAAAACTAAATGGTCAGGATTATTGTATATATTAGTCGACAGGGTTCTAAAAATATGTTCAAGTAATCATGTAAAATCCGAGTTAGATTATGTTAAAGATATTCTATTCTGCAATGGCAACCCAATCAATCTCATTGAAAGTATAATAGATAGACGATTAAAAAAGGCAAAACAGGAAAATAGGGAGCCTGTCCCCCTTGATTCAGTTACACTGGCAAATGATAAAAAATATTTCACCACATTACCATACGTCTCGAAACTCAGCAACAAACTTGGGAAAATTTAAAAAAAAAACATAATCTCTCTGTTTCTGTCAAAACTGAAAAAAAGTTAAACATTTTTTCAACTCAGGAAAGGATAAAACGGACCCTATACTAGGTATTGGTGCCTACAGAGTCCTATGTTCATGTTGAACATCAACAACTAGGGGAACGATTGCAAGAACACCCAATTTCAATAGTTAAGCCCCTGAGATTGGAAAATAAAAATGACAACTTACCCAGCATATATATGAAAATCCTGACCATTTAGTTCTTTTTGAAGAAGTAACTTTAATACCTACCGTAAATGGCATACCACAATCTTTGAAAGAGGCAATTGAGATAAAAAAAAACATATAAATAGAAATTTGGCTACAAAAAGAGACACGGGAGATATTTCCTTAAGCCCAATTTATAACAATTTAATATTAAAAGACTCGATGAATATTTTCACCCAGTCTAATTTAAGACAAACTGTCCGGATATCTAATGAAAACCAAAATTGCAGACAAGCGAAATCTGTTGCAAGGCAAAGGATACTTATTCAATCTAATTGGTAACTTCTCTTTCATTGATTTCAAGTTGGTTTTTGTTGTTTGATTCAGTGTCTTTTTTCCCTCGTACAGTTTGCTTCAGAAGGTTAGATTTTGTTGTTGTTTCTTCTTTGTTTCATTTTTCTCTTTTCCCCTTTCTTATTTTTTTAGCACTGAGGACGACTTGGCAGAGGTTCTTGTCGAAATATTTGCTCGTTTTTCATATTTTGAAACTGGCTGATAAAATCCTCGTTTTTCACCTATTTGATTTTTCTCTTTTCACTTGTTATTTCCTTTCTTTGTTTTCATACGTCATGCATAGCCATTATGGTCTCAGAACGTATTTAAAGCACTGAAAATGCCCCCAACTCCCCCAAAGAGGTCTGGTCTAGGTATGTCATTCACGTATCTAGAACTTGTACTTATTCTTCCCATCAAGTTTCATCCTGATCTTTCCACTTAAGCGTTTTTCAAGATTTCCGGTTTCCAAGATTTCTGTTTTCCCCTCCACCTCCTATGTCCCCACATTCGATTCGAATTGAAAGTGGAGCGTCTGAGACATACGATATTTCTATATATCAGGTTTCATTGAGGTCTGATCACACATTTGTAAGATAAAGATACCTCAATTTTCATGACTTCCCATCCCTTCAGCCCCCTCCCCTAGATGGCCGAATCGTGGAAACGACTCTTATCAAGTTAGTTTGTACAGGTCCCTGACACCTCTACTAATTTTTATCCTCCTATCATGTTCAGAAGTACCGAACTCTCCAAAGCATTGAAAATCCTTCCCCAAATACTCCAAAGAGAGTGAATCCGGTCTAGTTATTTCAATCATCTATCTAGGACTTGTGCTTATCCTTCCCACCAAGTTTCATCCAGATCTCTCCACTCTAAGGGTTTTCAAAGATATCCGGTTTCCCCTTCCATCCCCCCTCCCATTGTCACCGATTCGGGAAAACGACTCTTATCAAGTCAATTTGTCCAAGTCCCTGACATGCCTTCAAAATTTCATCGTCCTAGCACGTTCAGAAGCACTCAACTCGTCAAAGCACTGAAAATCCCCTCTCCCCCGAACTTCCCCAAAAGATAACGAATCTGGTCCAGTTATTTCAATCGGGTATTTAGAGCGTTTGTTTATTTTTCCCATCAAATGTCGTTCATTAACTCTAAGCGTTCCAAGATTTCCCGTCTCGCCCTCAAACTCCCCCGCATGTCACCGGATACAGTCGAGATTTTAGGTAAAAGCTCTGAGACACGAAGTCCTTCTAAAAATAAAATTTAATCAAGATCCGACCACCCATTCCTAAGTTAAAAATACGTCATTTTTTGCAGATATTTACTCTCCTTCCAGCCACTTAGATGGTTTAATCGGGGAAACGATTGTCATAAAGTCAGTTTGTGCAGGTCCCTGACACATCTATTAATTTTTATCGTCCTAGCATGTCCAGAAGCTCCCAACTCTCCAAAGCACTGGACCCCCCCCCCCCTCCCTAGCTCCCCCAAAGAGGGTGGATTCAGTCTAGTTATATCAATCACATATCTAAAGCTTGTGCTTATTCTTCCCATCAAGTTTCATTCTAATCCCTCCACTCTAAGGGTTTTACAAGATTTCTGCTTCCGCCTCCAGCCCCCTATGTCCCAAAATCCAAATCGAATTGAAAATAGAACACCCAAAACATAAGATCTTTCTGTATATCGAGTTTAAGTTAGATCCAATCAACAATTTTTTAAGATAAAGATACCCCAATTTTCACGATTTCCCATCCCTCCAGCCCCCCCCTTAATGGTCAAATCTGGGAAACGATTGTTATCAAGCCAATTTATGCAGGTCCCTGACATACCTACCAATTTTCATCGTCTTAGCATAATCAGAAGCACCGAACTCGCCAAAGCATGGAAAATCCTCCTCCCCCAAACTCTCACGAAGAGAGTGAATCCGTTCAAGTTACTTCAATCAAGTATCTAGAACCTGTACTTATTCTTCCCACCAAGGATCACCCCGATTTCTCCGCTCTAAATGCTTTTCAAGATTTCTAGTTTCCTCCTCCAACTCCCCTTAATGTCACCGGATCTGGTCGGGATTTTCAAAAAAAGCTCAGAGACAGGAGATCCTTCTAAATATTAAATTTCAGAAGATACAATCACTCGTTCGCAAGTTAAAAAATCTAATTTTTTTCCGAATTAACCGTCCCTCCCCTCCCTTCCAGATGGTCTAATCAGGAAAGATACTATTTTTAATTTAATCTGGTCGTGTCCCATCCCAGATACACCTGCCAACTGTCATCGTCCTAGCTTATCTAGAAATGCCCAAATTAGCAAAACCATGACCCACCGACAGAAATTACAATTGCTATATGTCACTTGATAAATACATAGTGTCATAAAAACCGCAATATAAGGTAACGATTTATTGTCTCCCAGTCTGATATATTATTGTAATAAAACATAAATACAAAATGACAAATAAGATTTGTCAGTTATTGACAAATAACTGAACCCTAGTCAGAGATCATGATAGTGGGTAAGACAACGGAGAGGAGTTATTTTATGATACATTATAATGCTTTGGCTATTAGGTTTTGGTGATTATGTTAGTATGCCACAAATTTAACTTCGGGGAAGGGAATTAAGATTTGACGGAATGCAATTGAATCGAAATCGTGTTGAAAGTATAATAAACTATGTGAAATATCGTTGATTTTTTTTTACTTAACCATGGTATATATATATATATATATATATATATATATATAATATATATATATATATATATATATATATATATATATATATATATATATATATATGTATACATATTGCCGACATTGCCGGGATAAAATTATCCCTAAAAATGATATTGAATTACTTTCTGATTTGAAAAAGGATAAGGTCCTTACTATCACTAAGGCAGACAAAGGCAACATAATTGTAATTATGGACACTGATGATTCTGACCGTAAAATAGATACAATTGTATCCGATACTATTATTTAAAAAAAACTGGATTTTGATCCTACAGATAAATATGTAAAGTTGATAAGAAAGGAATTGGAGTCACTGAAAAATAATTTACACATTACCCCATAATTTTAATATAAATTTTATCCAAGAGGTTGTTCCACGCCCAAGATGTATGGTCTACCCAACATTCATAAGACGGGACTCCCACTCTGTCCCATTGTATGAATTTACTCATCCCCTGTGGCAAAATTAGGAAAGTGGTTGTTGGTGGCGTTGTGTCTTTTCTTAGGAACACAAAAATCATATTTAAAAAATTTCACCGATCTCACTAAAAAGTTGAAAAACCTTATAGTTTTCATTGGAGGAAAATTCATTTCTCAGTAGTTTTGATGTAGTTTCGATGTGTTTGAATCGCAATGTGAAAAAGTGTAAAGATATATTAAGGATTGAATTACAAAAGTACTTTGATTTTATACAAGATGTGACCATGGCTAGTTTGGAGATTGAAGTAATTATGAAGTTGGTTGTCCTTGCAAATGAATATTTTCTTTATTTTGTTTTTAGAAGTGAATTCAATAAACAGATGTTTGGTTTGGCTATGAGGGCATCTCTCTCTCCATTGCTGGTAAATATCTTCATGGACTCTATTGAAACATCCACTATACACAGTCTTAGGCTTTCCCCTTGTTTCTGAGGCAGATTCATGGACGATGTGGTTTGCATTTGGAAACAAGGTCTAGAGTTCTTAGTCCATTTCCATAAACATTTAAATAGTTTTGATAAAAATGCAAAATTTACAGTGGAGGGTCAGGAAAGTGACAACCTACCTTTTTTGGATCACCTATTGATTAAATGTGATTTCCATTTACTGTTCTGAATATACAGAAGGCCTACACGCAATGATAGGCATTTGAATGGGCTCTGATCGCACTGGCGGACACAGCTTTCAGAACTTGTTCCCAGGAGTTTTTAGATTCTTAATTGTTGTATTTGATGGATATTTTATATTGTATTAGTTAACCAATTAAATTTATTGATAAAATAATAAGGAATAGACGCATTAAACATAACAAAAGGGTTATTGGAGTTTCACAGTGTAGAGAATCAAATATGCCGAAAAGTTTCATTTCTTTGCCTTCTGTACCTATTTTGGAGGAGATGCTTAAACGAAATTTGTGCAAACACAATATTTAGACTGGTTTTCAATCAATGAGACCATTAGGTAGATTCCTTAATTCAGGGAAGGATTTAAACCGGGGAGATTTAGTTAGTGGGGAGCATAAAATTCCTTGTTCTTTTGGAAAGTTTTATATTGGTAGAACTCACCAACAATTAATTGAAATATTTATTGAACATTGCAACTCTATAGAAAAAAAAACAACCTACAATTAAGAAAGCCTTCTGAACCTTTTGTTTTCGGCTCTGGCTGAACATATATTCTTACATCCTGAACATTTATTACGATTTGATGCGGCTACAGCTATTTGTAATGATAGGGGTTTTTGTCAGTGGCTGGGGGAGGCTATAGAAATTTAAAAAAATATGTTTGCTAATTTTTTTTAATAAATAGCGACACGGGGAATTTAAATAGTGACCCAATTTATGATTGTCTTTAAAAAATGAACCAATAGTCAATAAAGAAATTAGAATTTTGCATAATCACCAGGAGACAAGATTGCCCACTGGACCAGAAAGAGTTGCTTCAATATTAGCTAACAAAAGGATTATTTCGCAACAGAATAGTTAACTTAGTTTTAATTTTCATTGTTTTTCCTCAGTTGCTTTGATGTCTTCATTGAAGTAACTCTAATAGCTTCATTTCCCTACGTGGATCAGTAGCGACAATTGTATTTCTTATTATTGGTGGCGGTTATTTATTTTTAGTTTAGTGTTTTTTTCTTATTATCTTGTACTAAGGACGCCTAGTTTAGATACAGGCGAAATATTCGTGTTATTTTAGTCTTTCATCTCTTTCCCTCTACTGTCCGCAGTATCGTTTGAGGTTTCTTCTTTGTTGAGTTTTATCTCTCTTTGTTGTTTGTTGTCATGTTTGGCCAGTTCGGTTTAAGAACTTTCAATTTTTAGGCAGCTGCCATTCCCATTACTAAAAAAAAAAAAATTAAAAAGTCTAATCGACCATAAAGATCATGATCTACTTCTAACTTACCGAAGTATGCAATAAGAATAGAAAAAGTAGATTAGAAGATACGCATATTCAGTTGCCCGGTTACCAAATCATCTCTAACCTCTCCTCAAGGGAATGCAAGCTTGGAGTCCTAGCTTATGTAAAAGCAGAGTATATTGTCTGGAAACTTTAAATATAATCTGGCTTGCCATCCGTGGAGAACATTATATTTGAAATCACAGACCAAGGCGAACACTTAAGTCAAAACAGGAATTGATGTGTATACCGTAGTCCCTCAGCTCCCTCCTCCAACGATGCTGAGTATGTACTCTCAAACATGTTCTGCAAAGCCACAGAAAATTTCAAAGGTGATTTCCTTCTATGAGGTGACTTCAGTTTTCCTAATCTCTTGTGGAATGATGGATTTATGTATAACCCAGTTACTTGTAGTTCGTCAACCATTAGTCCCTTTATTGATTATATTCATAATCTCTCTGCTTTCAAAGCAATCAACTAACCCCCACGTTTTTGCCCACACCAGCAACCAACATTACTTGACCTAGCCTCTGTAAACAGTAGTGAACTCATCAAAAGGATAAATTATATCCTGTCTTTTGGTAAAAGTGACCACCTCTGTCATATAAAGCCCTACAATTCTCCCTGCAAAATCCAAAGATCATTCCTATTGCATATATCATGTTCTTTCGTGCAGATTGACTTTCCCTAAAGAGGATATCACGCCTCTACAATACAACTGGTATTTTTCAATCTGATAAGACACTATCCTCTTATAGAATCAACGAGAGTTTTCTGTTAGTTATATTTTGCTCTAAGTCACAACTTTGGTCATCATCTTGATAAGAGGTTTTTTTTCATAAGGTGTACTGAGGTCACAAAAGCTAGTTGACTTTGAAAATCTAGTTTTCTTATCGTATTTATTGGCAAGTGTAAAAAAGAATGTTTTTCTTTCACTATTGTGAAATCAGATCGGAAAAGAAACAAATACTGAAATTTTGGATTTTGCAGGAGGAATTGTAAGACTCTATATGTCAAATATCCCCCTTCCCGTCGTAGAATGATGTCCTCATCATTCAGACTAATCTTGCATTATTATGATAATTTATTTTAAGTTTAAAAGGAAATTTGAAGTTTGATATTGTCTATTAAAAATTTATCTTTATATTTTCTTCACCACGAAATGATTATTGATCTACATCTATACTATACTAATTTGTGTTTATTATTTTATTCTTGCACATAAAACTATGGTAATTAAATCTTATACTCCTACACCTTACATTGATATAATACAAATCAACAATTGTCAGTTTTATAATATTCTGCAGATCACTATTGGCTTATTTGTAAAAATTCTTCACTAAGTTAACTTTATAAATTACTACTAGCGCATTCTTTTTATGATTTAATTATGTCTAAGTTTGATATATTTCTTTCTTTCACACCTACACTATAAATTTCATGTTTCTGCCCATTTCACTATTTGACTTGGTGAATTATTGTTCATCCAAATTAATATAGGTTTTTAGGTCTTCAATTCTTAATACTTTTAATGTTTAAATTATTTACTAGTTCATTAAAGTTTGTAATGTTTTAAACATTCGTCAAGCCTCACCATTGAATTAGTTACCCATGGACACAAAGTAAAAAGAGACAAAAGAATTTTTACAGACTAAGAGGCGATTAGACACACATTGAGACAGATTAATTGAGAGTTGACACTCCAGAGTGGGATCAACAAGCACTGGGAGAAATTCAGGGCTCTATGTGTGGAAACTCGACAAAAGGACACAATTGAAAGTTTGACCCCCCCCCCCCCCATACCTAAGACCTTACCACACATGACTGCTAGCATAAAACAACAAAAAGCTTAAAGAAACGCCATTGGGGAAGAAGAACAAGTCAAGCCATTATGAAAAACATGTCTAACTTCGAAATAGCTGAGAATTATAGACCTATCAGCCTCACATCTGCTGTTGCAAAAGTCCTTGAGAGGATTGTTAATAATACACCTCTTCAATACCTTGCTACTAATGAAATCATCCCCAATAGGTAGCTCAGCTTTCTCCCAGGACAATCATTATAAACTAACCTTCTAGATACCTACAAACAGGCTACCCAGTTTCTGGAAAAATGCCTCCTTGTTGATTTGATTCTCTCATACCTAGCCAATGCATTTGACAAGGTCCCACATAATCAGCTTCGTTTTAAGTTAATAGCAGCAGAGGTCCACCATGAATTAGAAGACCGGCTAATGAACTTCCTGGCTGGTAGGTCTCAGACTGTATGGCTATTTGCAACAGATAGCAAATGTGCCTACTCCCAGCCCTGTAATGTTCAAAGCAGTGTTCCCCAGGGAACAGTTTTGGAACCCATATTGTTTCTTCTTTATATAAATTATGTGATTACTTAAGTCAGCAATCACTTGACCCTTTATTCTGATGACTCGGAACTATTTAGTTTACCTGATAAATCATCAATACAATCTGACCTTGACCATGCTCAGGCATGAGCAGATAAATGGCTCTTGTTTTGAACATATCAAAATGCATCACCATTCCTTTTCGTCATAATAATTACCTTCATCAATGCTCTATGAATGATAACCCGACATCATCCCCCATTCCTTTTCAAACTTCCACCAGTGGCAAAGACCTAGGAGTCACTATAGATTATCCTCTGAAGCTCCAGGAACACCCTGCACAAACGGTTTTCAGAGCAAATTTTAGCCTTGGAGTTATTAAAAGATCACTTACTAGCTGTTCAAATGGAATCTTCTTGAAGCTATAAAAGGCGATGGTGATACCAGTTCTTGACTTTGGAACCTACCTTGTTATATCTCTATTAAGGATATCTATATTATGTCCCTATAAGGATATTTCTATTATCATTTATCTTGCATTAAAAACGAAGGCCTTATCAGCCTACCAAATTCTAATTATTTCATTTTATGAAAAGAGGGCGTAAAAACGAAATTTCCAAGGAACTTTGACAAAAATTACTGCATCAATGTCTACTGAGTTTGTTGCGGTGCTCCTTTTTAAATAATTGAAAAGATCAGATACTGGACTGGAAAGAGATCAAATTAGCTGGGAGATGGATAAAAAAGAGGTAAATGAATACCAGCCTAGTGATTTAACCAAGAATAGTCACATGTGTTTTCCATCGTATTAGTACTTTAGCACAAATCTTTTCGTATTAGCACAAATCTTCGGGAAGTTGATTTGAAAAGCCGCAGTAAAGAATCCAATACAAACAAGGGCCTTACAGCACATAAATTTTACTCTAAAATAATAACTATTACACAGAAAAAAAAATTCAGTGGAAGAAAAAACGTCAAATCAAGTTTTCTTAATAGTAACTATTACCAGATGAAGGGAGTGAAGGTCATTTACACATGTAAAATATTTGTATTAAAAAAAGCAATATTTCCTCAGTGGTGGAGTTCAAATGGACCGAGAGTTTGGTTCCCAAATATCTCCCCCTAACTATGAGGATCGAGATTTCTTGCTTTTTATTCTCTGAAAGTTCGGCATAGAAAATTTTAGATTTAGGCAAATGATGAATAATTCAAAATGAATATTAAGTTATTTGTGACTCGATGAGTGAAAAATACAGTATTTTCGTTATTTCATTCTGTAAAACTAATTTTAATCAATGGTTGTAACCTAAGAATCACCTACACTGAACATGTAACCAGTGAGGAGGTCTGAAGACGGCTATAGTCCTCCCGACACAATCCTAAATGAAATCAAACGACAACGACTGCGATGGCTAGGGCAGGTCAAGAGAATGAACCACAACTGTCTATAAGAAATCTCTCTCGAAGGAACCATAGATTGATCTTGACCGCGAGGAAGACCTTGGAAGAGGTGGAATGAAAACTTTTGACAGAGAGCACATCGTAGGGTTAAATCTAACTGCACAAGATAAAACAAGGAACTGTGCCCTATTTCATGCCCCGTCGAAAGGAGTGGCTCCAAAACATCCCGCGATGATGGACAGGACTTAAAGAAGTAGGTGTAACCAAAGCTACATGGTATTTTCAGTGTTCCATAAGTTAGTGATTTGAAAAAGAAAGAGTTGAACCAATTGTTGCAAGGACATGGATATCTCTTTCAACAGTCGAGTTCTGGATAAGTAAGTTTGGAATTACTATATAGGATACCATACGGCTGATTGTGCTACAATTATAAATAATAAATAGTTTTGAAAGCACTGTTTTTTTTTCAGTGAAATTGGTCGACGGAAGGACCTATTTTCCTTGGTCACAATTTGTAACTAACCTAATTGGTGCTACTGCTTGCTTTGCTGACTGTAAACCCTTGAACCCAAACTGATTTTTTTTTTATTCTTGGAACATATGGATTAACTTTTAAAAATTGTTCGAATACCTTTAACAATGAAGAAAGGATAGCTATAATCCAAAATATTTACATCGTTTAAATTATTTAAATTACTCTTCCTTTTTCAATTAAGGCTGGAGAAACTCCAATCCTACTGTTATTATTCATTAGATGGATTAATACTCGACTAATTTCAAACGCATAATAGAAATTGTAGGTAATCCATTCCAAAGCCTAGATTCCTGTTTCCAGACTTGATATTATTTTTAAGGTAATCAGGGTGTAAGTTCGAGCTAGAAAAAGGACGAATTATGATTATATGCTTGGAAAGATAAAAATTTAAGTTGGAACATGATGATCAACAGCCTTTTTTAATATTTAATTCAATATAGTTTTTTGGAAACTGATTTTCAACATAAATGCTGTGGATTCTTCAACATTATTACTTTCAGTATATTAAGGAAAAATAGGTTCATTTGATTTTCTGATCTTCAAGTTAACGATATTTCATGATCTTGCAAGTTAAACCTTAGATAATTTAGCAAAAAGATACAACCCCTCCCAGATTTTAAAGAACTTTCTTTTGCTTTACCCTTGTGCTCTTGATCCACAATATAATTTTACTAAGCAGTTCTCTTAATATGTTTAAATCAAACAATCAAAAATGCTAAAATATACATTTATCATTGGAAGTTCAAAATTCTTTGCAGCATTGTCATAGAAAAATTAGGCTATACTTATGATTACATACCATTTCTGCATTGCTTGATCTTGATAATAGATCTATTTTGTCCTAATAAATTCAGCTGCATGCGAGGAACAGATTTCAAGGACTATATTTCAAAAGTCTCTAACTGTTCCTAAACTACGAAACGTCTGCTAGACTTAAAAACAGACAAAATCCTAGCCAATATGTCAGCGAATCCAACGCAATAGCATCTTTAATGGGAATACAGCGCCTACCTATATTTATCGACTTCGCACGTCTAGAAGCATCTAACTAGCCAAAGCACTGGATCCCCTAACTCTCTAAAAGAGAGCAGATCCAGTCCGGTTACGTCAATCACGTATCTACCACATATGTTTATTATTTCCACCAGGTTTCCTCCCTATCTCTCCTTTCTAAGCGTTTTCCAAGATCCCAGGTTTCCCCCTCCAGCTCCCCCCCAATGCCACCAGATATGGTCAGGATTTACAATAAGAGCTCTTATTAAAATAGCTCATCTTAAAACGGGATGTTCTATTATTCCTCTAATTATTCTCCTACAGAGAAAAGAAAAGTGGCCACTTTTCTAGCTGACAGAGCATTGCAAGTTTATTCTCTACGTTTCTTTAATTCAGAGCTTGACCACCTTAGAGATATTCTATTTGGAAGGGTTATCCAATTAGTTTAATAAATTATGTAATTGTACAAGAAATTAAAAATTATCAGATATTGAAACAATAAACTTCAATCAAAATTCATTTTATCTTGGTCTCACGTACGTTAAAAGGTTTCAAACCACATTTCCGAAAATAGAAGGAAAAATAATATTGTCACTTACTATAGACCCAGAAAAACTATCAGTTGTTATCAAATCTATCAAGGTAAAGACAATATCCTGATAGGTGAAAACTCCCGTATCTACAGAATTCCTTACTCTTGTTGTCTTTGGTACACCAAAAGAACTGATCAACGACATAGCCTAAGGACAGATTAACTCAGCACTCTACCTCAATAAATAAGTGTTGTTAATCCTGACCAGATCCGGTGACATTGGGGGGGGGGATGGAAGCGGGACCCAGATACCTTTGAAAACACCTACAGTGGAGAGATCTGGATGAAATTTGGCCGGAAGAATAAGCACAAGTCTTAGATAGGTGATTGAAATAACTGGACCGGATTCGCTCTCTTCGGGAGAGTTGAGGGAGGATTTTCAGTGCTTTGGCGAGTTCAGTGCTTCTGAACATGATAGGATGAAAATTACGAGGCGTGTAGGGACCTAAGCCAACTGACTTGATAAGAGTTGTTTTCTCGATTTAACTATGCGGGGGGGATTGGAGGAATGGGAAATCATGAAAATTGAGGTATCTTTATCTTACAAATGGGTGATCAAATTTTAATGAAACCTAATATATTATTTCTCAGATGCTCCATTTTCAATTAGAATCGGGTCTGGGGACATGAGGGGTTGGAGGGGAGAAATAAAATCTTGGAAACCTGAAATACTGGAAAACGCTTAAAGTAGAGGGATAGGGATAAAACTTGGTAGGAAGAATAAGTACGAGTTCCAAATACGTGATTGGCATAACTAGACCGGATCCAATCTCGTTCGGGGAGTTGGGGGTGGATTTCCAGTCCTTTGGCAAGTTCGGTGCTTCTGGACGTGCTAGGAAGATGCAAATTGGTAGGCGTATCTTGGAACTGCAAAAATTGACTAGATAGCAGTCGTTTCTCGAATTCAACCATTTGGGGGGCTGGAGGGAGAGGAAGAACTGATAAAAAAGAGGTATTTTTAACCTACAAATCGGTGATCGGATCTAAATGGAATTTTATATTTGGAGGGACCTCGTGTCTCACAGCTCTTATTTTGACCCCCTGCCGTGTCCGGTGATATTGGGGGAGATGGATTGAGAAACGAGAAATCTCTTTAAATACTTGGAGTGCAGAGATCAGGATGAAACATGGTGGAAGGAATAGTCACAAGTCCTAGATACGTGATTGACATAATTGGACTGAATATTCTTTCTT
>NC_088877.1:339390-573359 GCF_032884065.1 Artemia franciscana
CCGTTGCACCAAAACTGCTTTAGAAGGGTAGTTTTCCTTTGAAAGTGCAATCGTCGCTGGAAATCAACAGATAGTTAATGTTTGAAATTTTTACAGACAAAAACCATCATCACAATTTATTAATTACTTTTGGATATTTACTTACACTACGATACAGCAGTGTATCAATGCTCAGCTTGCCAAAACAGGGGCCTTGGTTCGATTCCAGCTATCGCAGAGTTGGGCAAAATGCTTGCTACCTGTCCCTGCAAAGGTAATCCAGGAACTAAAACATCAATTTGAAGTCTCATGGTCATGAATGACTCCGAAGGAGCCTAAGGATGGCTATTTACGCCTCTCATTAAGACTATCTACCCTTTACAAAACTCAAGGCCAACTCAACCCACATTAGATTTTTTGAACTCTGGGTTGTTTTTGATGGCCTATAGTCTCGACCTCAAAGTACATGTCTGCAGCAGAACGATTTTTTGGAGTACCCAGAATACACTAAATAGTTTAATAAAATAATAATTAATCTCTATGCCAAAGCTCCAACTATCAACATTACTTTAAATTGGGAAAAGAGGATAAAACCCATTGTGAATAAAAATCTTGAAAACCAATTAGGATGTAAGAAAAACGGTTGAAATGATCGATAGAATTTTGATGGAACGGATTTTAAAGCTACGATTTTCAGGTGAAAAAATCGCATACCATTTTTAGAGATGCCATGTCACTCTTGCTGGATAAGACAGCTGACATAAGCGTGCACTAGCTTTATTTCGATCATAGGGAATTTATGGTAGGAACGCCACTTGCCTGGGTAGAGAATTTAAAGTGCTGAAACCCTATAGGCAAGTGAGTATTCTCCTGATGAGCCCTTGTGTTGGGTGGTTGCCTCTGAATTATTTGTCTTTTTTACTGTTTTTAATATTTGGTAAATGAGAATTTATGCTTACTTACGACACGACTGCCTGTCCATGGATTATTCTTTATGGTTGATTGTGCATGGCTATGCAGTGTGACCTACGTGATTGTAGGGATGAGTGTGCTGTTGCATTGCTGATTTCTTTTTTCATTATTTATATATATATATATATATATATATATATATATATATATATATATATATATATATATATATATATATACTAACTGTTGGGGTGGCGCTTCGCGCCACCCTAACACCTAGTTGGAGGGGGCGCTTCATCCCCCCCAAGCCCCCCGCGCGCGTAAGTCGTTACGCGCCATTGTAGTTGTGTTCCTGTGTCCACCTGTGAATATAGATAGATATATATATGTTTTTAACTACGTAAAACATGCGAATATGCAACATTCTTCGCTGTCCCATTGTCTGTGCATATAAATAGATTGTTAGGTTTACCGACTCTTGAACATGCAACATATAATTGTCCATGGGAAAAACAATCCGTATTCAGATCTATACCTCATTATTCTAATGATTGTCCTTGAGCTTTGTTGATGGTGATTGCTAATCGAACATTCACTTTGTCCCTGTCGTCATTTATATATCCCCCCTGTGCCCCCCGGCGTCCCCGTTGTAGTTGTGTCCCTGTGTCCCGGTCGTCATTTATATTCCCTGTGTCCCGGTCGTCATTTGTGTCCCGGTGTCCCAGTCTGTAATTTCTCTTTGAGTGTCCCGGTCGTCATTTATATTCCCTGTGTCCCGGTCTGTAATTTCTCTTTGAGTGTCCCGGTCGTCATTTATATTCCCTGTGTCCCGGTCTGTAATTTCTCTTTGAGTGTCCCGGTCGTCATTTATATTCCCTGTGTCCCGGTCGTCATTTGTGTCCCGGGACTGTCAGGTTTACTGACTCTTGAACATCCCGGTCGTCATTTGTATATCTCCCCTGTGCCCCCCGGCGTCCTGTTGTAGTTGTGTATATATATTGTGTATATATTGTATATATATATATATATATATATATATATATATATATATATATATATATATATATATATATATATATATATATATATATATATATATATATATATATATATATATATAGTTAAGGTCAATAATGGTTGTAGTTGTGTTATATATATATATATATATATATATATATATATATATATATATATATATATATAGTTGGCTATTAATGGCAAACAGTGTTGTCTTTTACAGGCACTGTTTCGGTTTTATGGTAACAATTATTTTTCAAGTGCCTCTATGCTACCATTATTGACCTTAACAATGGTAAATGATACCATCATTATTATAATCACAAAAGGCGAATAAAATCTTAAAAATATAATAGTTTACCAGTTTATCATCATCCAAAAGGATTCTTTGGGAAAACTGGTCCAATGTTTCTTTGCCAGTGTTACACTCTTTGGTTCCAAAATTGTCTTCATTCGCTAAAGAAAATTACAAGACTATTAATAATATATATATAATATATTTAATAATAATATATTTAATATATTTGCTGACGGTGATTTTTGGGAGTTTTACACGTGGAAAATTATTTGACTTAATTTCTGCAGTTCTTTGGTTTAATGTAGCTTTTTACTTTTCTTTGAAAAACTTCTATTGCGATTTAGTTTTAAATTAAGTACTTTCACATGACAAATTTATTCTACAGATTAAAAGGAAAGGGACTGCTATGGTTATGGATATTGTGAATTTTTGTGGGGTAAATAATCGCTTCTCGAAACTTCATTTCATATGTTTTTACTCTCACCATTTTTTATAACTTATAGACAAAACTCAAAAGGGTTTATAATGCATTACTTTGCTCAGTTTAGCATTTACTAACCTGTTTTTAGTGTACTTTTCATTGAGATGATTAGCCATTTGTATGTTATACATAAATATATTTTTAATATATTTTGTTTCATATATATTATTTTATATCTTATTTGAGCAAATCCTCTTTTAATAAAAAATTGCAATATAACATTGTGGGTCCGATCTCAAAGAATGGAGATCATTTAACATTTTGGAATTTTGAATTTTATATTTGAAAATAAAATTCCAAATATTTTGAATTTTATGTTTCTCGTCTCCACCAAGGAATTGGCTGCCCAATTCCAAGAAATATCCACACCAGGTGGCATACACCCAGCATGGTGCAAGTGTGCCACAATTGGTGTAAAGTCTGAAACGAACGGTGCAAATAACCACGGTGTGGTGCATGAATTCTAAGTTTGACGGGGTGAATTACCCTCAAAGATAAACCTCAGGTGGCAGGGCATTATCAAACCCTTCACTTCCGCTGATAAAAAAAAAACATACCATCTTTCAATACTAGTTCAATCGCTCAAGGGTCCCTGCGAATTCCACAAGTCGTAATATTTGATTAAAATAAATGAACTAATCATTGTGAGCCAAATAAGGCCATATACCAAAAATTCAATTGTACACAAGCAGCATAATAGAACAAGTTTTATTCCATCCCCCGTCTACCCAAAATAAAAAAAAAAAGCTGCGGTCCATCCTTTACTATTTTACTGGCATATTTACAAACCTGAAGGATTCCACTTTTTAGAGGACAATCAGCGCATATAAATGCGCTGATAATATTAATGCGCTGAATGCTTTAAAACAACTTGTCTGTTCAAGGTTGTCACCCGACAAGAAAAAAAAATCACAAGATTTTATTGATTTTTTGGTTGATTTAGTGATTTTCTTCAATACTATTGTGATTTATATGCTGATTTAATGATTTTTTGGGGTTTAGGTAATATAAAAGTCGCTAGAAACATTGATAAATCACAAGGGCTGACATTCCTGTCGTCTATACACTCCTTCAGCCTGGAAAGACGGGACACGCTTGTCTGAATTATCCTCAGGGGCTGTAAACCTACAAATAATAAGTAAAACCACTCTGGTTAGGCATGACAAGCAAGAAAAAACGTAATTCCAGCTGGTAAACAGAAAAAATTAACTGGCAGGAACCATACTTGTTTTTTCTTCTTTACATTTTTTTTTTCATTTTGTCCCGCAAAGCCACAGAATTCCCCTTGTGAGCAAATTAAAAAATAGTAATGAAATACAAAGAATTGGAAGAAAAATATAAATGATATGCTCAAATGGTATTCCTTTTCAAAATATGGACGGCAATTTACTCTGAACTTGGCTCATTTCAGAGGGTTGCAAATATTAATGCGGAAATTCAAACCCGATGAGTAATACCAAATAAATATATAAAATTCTATTCATTAATGAGCAACCTTTAACATTCGTGATCGTACATAATCAGGTAAATTTGGCAAGGAAAAGGTGTCTCCTGTTTACATTCGTCCTTAATCTGTTCCCAATTCAGGGAATAGATTCATCGAAAAGCTGTGTCAGAAAAAGAATATGGATCTGTCGCGAAGTTGCGACATGTAGATGACACGTCTTAGTATAGAGCAGGCACTTTGAAGACATGGCCCCAGGGCAGGGCGATTTTAAGATGAGGATTTTAGGATGAGAAGGCAGATTTATGGGCAAGTGCTCCCTCTAGAAGATCAAAAGTTGCAATACATGCAACTGCATAATGTAATAATGCATAATGTAACTGCATACATGCAAATGCAGTAATACAAGGCCATAAGGGCTTAAAATACCGATGAAGAAGCCGTATTTTTTACCGATGCCACCCAAACATTAGTTCGGTATTCTTCCCTGCCCCAAGGCCATATCTGGTCCCTGCCAAGGCCATGATAGGATCTGACACGTGAGCCTAATATATTTGAATTGTACGACCTCTTATGGAAAAAGTATCATAAGTACAAAATACCCTGATTTGAATACAATACTTATTTGCAGAGATATTCTAAGTCAAAGAATAATGCTAACTGTATTTCAAATATCTTGGGGAGTGGAAATTGACCTTAACAGCTGTTAATTTGATCTAGTTCAGCCAATTATAAAAACCTATGAAACTGCTTAATTATCAAACATCCATGGAATTTTAAACCTACAAACATTTGCGAGTACTTGAGCTTTTTCTTTTTTATTTTTCATTATTTTAATTTTATTTCATAGTTCTTTATTTTTCCGTCTTTAATCACCATATTGCAGCCCATTCTGTAAAGACAAGTTATTTGACGAAATACAGCTTAGAAATACTAGATAATATATTTTAAAACTCTGCTAAGCCGCACTCAGAACCCCCCCCCCCAAAAAAAAGAAAAAGAAAAAAGAAACTAGCCTTTTGAAGTGAAAATTAACAAAGCAGAAGGAACACAAGTAACAACAAACAAAGAACCAAGCCAGAATAAGTGATAGACAACTCACAAATTAGAATTTCTCAGTTAATATGAAAAATCTGTTTGGCTCAATTTGGTAATAGCTAAGTCTTGGTATTAGTAAAATATCACTGTGAATTACCTTAAAAAAAATCTAAAACCACCATAATCCATTAGTACTGAATTTGCATAGGGTGAAGTTAACAAATTCTTACTTCTTAGTTCATATTTAACGATTGAATCTGATAGGATACTCAAAGAACCTAACAGGGAAGTATCCCAGCCCGGCGCTAATGAACCGGAAATTCGGTCTTCATCCATTGAGTTGTGAAATTCTGGAATAACCCGGATTCAAAGAATCACTATATGCGATTAGAAAGGAAACAATTATTTCGTCTGGTTGCTCAGAGAGCCACTTATTAAACCAAGCTTGGTACACACCACCTGGTGTATGTGATTTCTGAAAGTCGATAAAACCTTGCAGTTTTTTAGTCTTCTATTAAGATTTTTTTTTCCAATTGGGACAAAATCGAAGTTTCATCTTCTTCCATTCAGTTAGAGGTTAATAGCGTCACTCGATAACAATCTTAGCTCATTCCTCAATTGAGGTCACGATTCGGCCAAGTATCCATGGATTAGGAAGTTTTGCCAGAAGGGATCGATATTAAACTCCATAGCGAGTAGCGTGAGTAGATGATTCGTATAGCTATCGTTAACGACCCTGGGATAAAAAATCAATATGCTTAGGAAGGTTCCTTTTAACTCCTCCTTCCCTATGCTTGCCTCCACTTCGCCAACTAAAATAATTGTTACATACAAAAATTTCATAGAGACCATCAATTATATTAACATTGATTGTTTAGTAATTAAATATCTATTTACAAATAAATTACTTACCAGCCTCCAGGTCAACCATCTCCAATTCAGTTATTTATCAACAACCTGATTATCTTAAAGACAAGACCAAATAGAACAACAAACTCAAGTTCTAAGTTTTATCGTACTTCCTCATTAAGTCTATTTACATAGCATTATCATAAGTTGCTAATTTCAGAAGACAAAATTCCAATTCAAATTCTTGACAAAAGTAATCAATTCATTTTTACGTTATTTATATTATTTTCGCTACAAAGTCGGTACTGACAACCGAAAAACTAAAACACTAATTCATTGGATGTAAGCTAGAGAAAGACTGACTCAAATTCGGGTTGAATTTTCAATTTTAATTGATTACCGCTTCAGGTATACATCAATTTACAAAGGTCACAACTTACAGGTACTTCAAAAGGTAATTATAACAGCTTAATACAGGGACGTACGTAGATTTTTTGAGCGGGAGGATGGGTTTGAAAAAAATACTTGGGTACTTATATGTTATAGCGACCACACCAAAGAAGTGAAGTTAGGTTAATCCTAATGAAATATACCAAAATATGATGAAAATATAATATTTTAGCAACAAAATTATGAAAACTGCAACAGAGAATTAAGGAAAGCAGGCCGCCCAAAACGCGTTATATTAAATACCTTACCAAGTTTGTATATTAAATAATTAATTAAAATAGATATTATCGATGAAAAATAGTAAAACATAAAATATTATATAATAATATGAAAAATATTATCGATAAAATAGTAAAACAGGGCAGCACCCTTTCACCTAAGTTGTTTAATATTTTTATTAATGATGTTGTTAATTTTCTAGAGAATAGATGGGCTCCGAAAGTTAGCCTAGGGACTCAAAAACTATCTCTCTTATTATTTGCAGATGATATATATAAAAAAGTTAAGGCTGAATACTGAAAAGAGCGAAGTTGTTATTTTTAAAAAAAGGAAGGTTGGGGACGATGAAAAATATACATTTAAATTTAATAATAAGGAACTATTTATAAGTAAAAGAATAAAATATTTAGGCTTTATCTTATCGGAAAATGGAAGCCTAAGGAGTCATGTTGATGAAATAATTCAGAGAGGTAGGGTGGCCACGTCAGCTATATTTAGAAACCCGACGATAATGGGGATCAAAAACCTAAAAATGCATAAAAGAATATTTAACACAAAAATTTTACCCGTGATAGAATATGGAGCAGAGATATGGGGTGGAGAAACGGTGCAGCAACTGGAGTCCCTTCAGCTCCAGTATTATAAAAGAGTGTTTGGTCTACATCAGACAACTCATTCACAGATTCTGAAAGGTGATATGGGCCTGTTTCAAACAGTTCGTGGTAACGAACTGTAGTAAGGAGCGACCCGGCTCAATAGTAACCAAAACTCTAAAACATGGAATTTTGATACCAATACCTACATCAAAAGAATTGCATTTTAATGCTGATTTTAAATATATAAGTTTCATCAAGTTTAGTCTTACCCATCAAAAGTTACGAGTCTGAGAAAATTTGCGTTATTTTAGAAAATAGGGGGAAACGCCCCCTAGAAGTCATAGAATCTTGACGAAAATCACACCATCAGATTCAGCGTATCAGAGAACCCTACTGTAGAATTTTCAAGCTCCTATCTACAAAAATGTGGAATTTTGTATTTTTTGCCAGAAGGCAGATCACGGATGCGTGTTTATTTGTTTTTTTGTTTTTGTTTTTTTTTCCCAGGGGTGATCGTATCGACCCAGTTGTCCTAGAATGTTGCAAGAGGGCTCATTCTAACGGAAATGAAAAGTTCTAGTGCCCTTTTTAAGTGACCGAAAAAATTGGAGGGCACCTAGGCCCCCTCCCACGCTAATTATTTAACCAAGGTCAACGGATCAAAATTCTGAGATAGCCATTTTATTCAGCGTAGTCGACAAACCTTATAACTATGTCTTTGGGGACGACTTACTCCCCCACAGTCCCCGTGGGAGGGGGAACAAGTTACAAACTTTGACCAGTGCTTACATATAGTAATGGTTATTGGGAAGTGTACAGGCGTTTTCAGGAGGATTTTTTTTGGTTGGGGGAGCGGTTGAGAAGAGGGGGATATTCTGGGGGAACTTTCCATCGATAGTTTGTCATAGGGGAAGAAAATCTCCATGAAGGGAGCGCAGGATTTACTAGCATTATTAAAAAAAAACAATGAAAAAATAAATATGAAAAAGTTCTTTCAGCTGGAAGTAAGGAGCAGCATTAAAACTTAAAACAAACAGAAATTATTGCCCATTTGAGGGGCTCACCTCCTCCTAATACCTCGCTCTTTACGCTAAAGTATTTTTAGTAATTTCAACTATTTATTCTACGGCTTTTGTGATTCTGGGGTCATTCTTAATGAATTGGGACAAAATTTAAGCTTTAGTGTAAAGAGCGAGGATCTGACAAGGGGGCGAACCCCCTCATATATGTAATAAAAATATGGGAATACAAAAGTTCTTTACGTAAGCTAATTTATAAGTTACGTAGATCTTTTACTAACATAAATATTCGTAAAAAATTAAAAATTCTAGTTGCCTTTTTAATTAACCAAAAAATTGGAGGGCAACTAGGCTTCCTCCCCCGCTCTTTTTTTCTCAAAATCATTCGATCAAAATTATGAGAAAGCCATTTAGCCAAAAAAAAATGCAAATTTTGTTTTAATTATTCCTCTGCGGAGAGCCAAAATCAAAACATGCATTGATTCAAAAACGTCCAGAAATTAAATAAAAAAAACAAGTTTTTTTAACTAAAAGTAAGGAGCGACATTAAAACTTAAAACGACTAGAAATTACTTCGTATATGAAAGAGGCTGCTTCCTCATCAACGCCCCACTCTTTACGCTAAAGTTTTTTACTGTTTTAAAAAGAAGAATTGAGAGAAAGAGTCAAACTTTAGCGTAAAGAGCGAGGCGTTGATGAGGATGCAGCCTCTTTCATATACGAAGTAATTTCTGGTCGTTTTAAGTTTTAATGTCGCTCCTTACTTTTAGTTAAAAAAACTTGTTTTTTTTATTTAATTCTTTAAAGCTACGTAGGTATATTTTAATGCTTAGATTCTGGTTGAAGTTAACTAAGAGTAATGAAGATAGACTAGTAAGAGTGGCATATGAAGAGAAGTTGAAATGTGGTTTAAAAACCTCGTAGACATCCCAAATTAAATCATTACTAGAAAAAGTAGGAATGCCTTGTTTATGGAATAATGGTCTTTGCTCTCGTGATGTACCAACAAATTTAGAAAGCCAGGTACGATTTATATTAGAGAGTCAGGAAATTCAGCATTGGCAAGGGCTAGTTTTTGATTCTACAACCCTACAACATTATAATCAGGCAAAACCTAGTTTTGGGGAGGAAGTTTATTTTAAATTTAATTTACCGGCTATGATTCTACGTCGTTGGATTCAGCTTAGGGCAAATTGTCTTCCAATCCAGAACAGGCAAAAAACTTTCGACAAAAATAAAATGATAGTTGGTCCTGATAGGCGGTATGTTTTTTCCCCTTTGTAAAGATGATGATGAAGACTTGGATCATTTTCTCCGGAAATGCCCGGTGCTCTTGGATTTACGGGAAATTTATTTGCATGGGATTAATTTGATGCTTCCGGGTATTCTACAAAATAGTAACCCAACCACAATATTTCGAGTGGGAGTATATATAGATAAATCTATATCTATATTTTTGAATTTAACAATCGAGGGAATAGTTGTGCGAAAAGTGGAAGTCATGGCCCATTGTAGAAAAAAGCCAAGACAGATTGTTGAATTAAGTGGGCAGCCCAGTCAAGGGTTAATTTTATCCGTTGGATTGCCGTTGTTACTGTCTGCCATTTTATGCTACACCTTTCCGTGCAAGAAGAAAAAGTTTCATATGATTAATTTCTTTTGTAGTTAGATTAGGTACTTTTTGCGTTGAATTCTGTTTTTTTGTGCGTGTTCGTACTGTTGTTAATTTCCTTGCTTGTTTGTTATTTATTTATATTTTTGTGTGTATATGGCCCACGGGTTTTTGAAATACACCTATCTATCTATCTATCTATACTATTTTACTGTTTTAAAAAGTAGAGCTGAAAGAAAGAGTCAAACTTTTGCGTAAAGAACGGTGCGTTGAGGAGGGAACAGCCCCTTTCACATACGGAGTAGTTTCTGTTCGTTTGAAGTTTTAATCTCGCTCCTTACTTTCAGTTAAAAAAAACTCTTTTTTTTATTTAATTTATCTTACTGAGACTAAGCTAATTATCTCCGAATGCAGACAGAAAAACTGATTTTAGTCAGATTATTAACTTGCAGTTCGTGGTAACAAACTAAAAGTAAGGATCAACCCGATTCAATAGTAACCGAAACTCTATATAGATACCAATAGATACATCAAAAGAATTGGATTTTTGTGGTGATTTCAAATATATAAGTTTCCTCAAGTTTAGTGTTACCCATCAAAAGTTGCGAGCCTAAGAATATTTGCCTTATTTTCGAAAAAAGAGAGGAAAGCCCCTCTTAAAGGCATATAACCTCAACGAGAATCACAGCATTAGATTTAGCGTATCAGAGAACCCTACAGTAGAGGTTTCAAGTTCTCATCTGCCAAAATGTGGAATTTTGTAATTTTTGCCAGAGGAAAGATCACGGATGCGTGTTCATTTACTTTTTGTTGTTGTTGTTTTTTTTCTCAGGGGTGATTGTACCGACCCAGTGGTCCTAGAATATCGCGAGAGGGCTCATTCAAAAGGGAATTATAATTTCTACTGCTCTTTTTAAGTGACCAAAAAATTGGATGGCAACTAGGCCCTCTCCCAGGCTAATTTTTCCCAAAGTCGTCCAATGAAAATTTGAGATCGCCATTTTGTTCAGCATGATCGAAAAATATAATAACTATGTCTTTAGGTGTAAAATGATCCCCCACAGTCCCCGAGGGAAGGGCTGCAAGTGTGAACTTTGCCCATTGTTTACAGATAGCATTTATTATTGGGAAGTGCAAAACTATTTTTTTTGGGGGGGGGCTACGTTTGGGATTGATTTCTATGGGGAGAATTTTTCTTAAGGAGGAAAATTTTTGTGGAGTGAATATTCCAGGGGAAATGTTACAATGGGGGTTTTTGACAAAATTACTACACGAAATTCTTTTTAATTGTCTTACATTCTCTTTGCCAAATTTTTAGGCGAAGATACTCCACGGGAATTATCCAGGTTGTATTGCTTTCTGGTAAATAATTTTCATGGAAGGGGGCATTCCTGGAGCAATCGAGAAACCGATTAGAAGTTAAATCTTATTCTAACGAAAAAATGCTAAGGAGAATTTTTCAGGGTGAATCGTCCACAAGCAGTTTTACAGGGAGGGGGGATTCTCAGCGATTATGGAACATTCTGGAGGAAATTTGGCGAGGGAGGAGGTGCACTTTACGTTGGATAAAATTTCCACGGAGGGTTTTCTGTGAGGGAGAGAGGTATATTTCATAGAGGGTGAACCAGATTTGCCGGCATTTTTGGAAAAATAAACAGATATTATGCCATATGTGAAGGGTTAAACCCTCCTCAATACCTTACTCTTTATGCTAAAGCTTGACTCTTTAATAAAATTGAAACACAGGGGCCGTTTAATTAGAATAGGAAGCTTTTTAAAAAGTCTTAACAGCTTTAACGTGAAGAGCAAGGTATTGAGGAGAGGGCAACCCTTCATAACCGGAATGAATCTACCAAAATTAATATGCAAATTTTGTTTTAATTTTTCTGGTGCGGTGATCCAAATTTGAACCTGCATTAGTTGAAAAACGTTCAGAAATTAAATTTAAAAAACAAGTTTTTATAGCTGAAAGTAAGGAGTGACATTAAAACTTAAAACGAACAGAAATTATTCTGTATGTGAAAGGGGCTCTGCCCTCCTCAACGGATTTTTTCTCAATGAGGATTTAATACAATGGGGTTGAGCTAAATGGGGCTAAATTTTACAGTCTTCGTCATTAGTATAGTATATTTGCGTGTTGTTTCAAGTAAACCCCTATGTACGCACTTGCCTAAATATCAATTTGTTAGGCACGTTTGTAGGAAAGTTTAACATATTGGGATGCGGATTATTCCGAAACCTCCTGAGTACTGTGAATAATACGGAAAATATAAGAGCTTCTGGGGATCAACGCAAAATAATGAACACGTTGAGGAGGAAGGGGAGATCACAAGATTCCAACCATTCGTACATTTTCACACTTTTTTAAATTTTTTACAGCCTAAGACAGTGGTGTCAATTGGGTTGAGAGAGGAGGGAATTGCCGCCCAAAAGTTTTGCTTCCTTCCCATATTTTAAAAAATACTTTTTTCTGGTACTTTCACTTAAAAAATTATAAGATTCGTTATAAGAAAAAAAATTAAGACCTTTTTAAGATTTGTAGTGATTTTTGGGATGTAAATTATGTTTGAGGGCTTATAGGGATACTCACATGGTAAACTACCATTGATTTTACGGGAGTGTCTTATCAATCTACGGTGAATTGTATTATTAATAAATTAAATAAGATACCCATTTCCGAAAAGTATGCCCCTGATAAAGTTTAGCTCTTCTGTGATGTAGGAATCAAAACAAATGCTTAAGGCACGATCGACGAGAGGGATTACGGTAGCTCTTTTAACCTGTGGGGAGGTGGTTTGATTTAAAATGTAAACATCTATTGTTTTGTGTTAGTTTCTGTAAATAGTACAATGAAGTTTATCTAAGCTAAGAATAATAAAGACATCTAGGAATGAGATTTTATTTGTAATTTAAATTTCTCGGGTAAAATTTAAATTTCTATCATACGTATTAAGGTGACCTAAAAAACCCCTAAGCTCATTTTTCCCATAATTCCAAAGTAAAATTACGTCATCCATGTAACGTGGTACCCCACGTGGTCCCCAAGTGGTATGTTTGAAGAAATATGAATTTATCGCCCAATTTTTAATATGCTCTGCACAAATATTCACCAATACATTGAAATGCATTGAATACTTGTTACAGAGTTTAACCAAGGTCATTAAGACCTCGCAATCTATTCCTGCTGCTGAGACTTCTATTAAATGAAAATTTTCGTTTATTTTATTTTCTAAAAATTGCTCAGATACTGCTACATCAATATTTGTATACATAGAAACAACGTTAAAACAACTTATAATTGTATTTCCGAGATACTTACGTTTTTGAGTTTTTCCAACTAAATCAACCGAATTACACATGCATAATTTTTGAGAATAAAGCAAAGGTTTGAAGGCTGTATATATTGGAGCGAATTTGACCGAATTTGACCGAGCTAAATCGACCGAATTACATATATAAGATTTTTGAGAAAAAAGCAAAGGTTTGAAGGCTGTACATAACCATTTTCCAATGTTGGAGGCGGGGGCTTTCGTACAAGCTACGGTGGGCCTTAAGGGATCGCCTTGTTTATGTAATTTTGATAGACCATAAAATTCTGGAAAAAAGCTACCCCTGGGCGGGGGGGGGGATTTACTATATAATTGCGAAGTAATTTTACCATTTTGTTTGGATTTTTTAATTGATTTATAATTTTGTTAGCAAACTTATCAGTATGATTTTGGGTTATAGTTGTATATGTAGCTTTGTCATTTAGATGTGAATAAATTGTTGTGTCATAATCTGTCGTATCAATGACTACCAGAGAATTGCTTTTATCTGCTTTAGTCAAACAGTTCGTGGTAACGAACTGTAGTAAGGAGCGATCCGGCTCAATAGTAAACGAAACTTTAAAAAATGGGATTTTGATATTAATAGATGCATCAAAAAAATCTAATTTTTATGCTGATTTTAAATATATAAGTTTCATCAAATTTCTTGTTACTTATGACAAGTTAAGAGCCTGAGAAAAGTTGCCTTATTTTGGAAAATAGGGAAAAACACCACCTAAGTCATAGAATCTTAATGAAAATCACACCATCGCATTCAACGTATCAGAGAACCCTACTGTAAAATTTTCAAGTTCCTATCTACAAAAATGTAGATCACGGGTGCGTGTTTATTTTATTTTTTTCCAGGGGTGATCGTATCGACCCAGTGGTTATAGAATTTAGCAAGAGGACTCATTATAACGGAAATTAAAAGTTCTAGTGCCCTTTTTAAGTGACCAGAAAATTGGAGGGCACCTAGACCCCTCCCACACTCATTTTTCCCAAAGTCAACGGGTCAAAATTCTGAGCTAGCCATTTTGTTCAGCAGAGTCGAAAAACCTAATAACTATGTCTTTGGGACGACTTACGCCCTCAAAGCCGCCGGGGGAGGGGCTACAAGTTACAAACTTAATGTTTATTGAGAAGTGTACAGACGTTTTCAAGGGAACTTTTTTCTTGTATAAGAAGAGGGTTGAGGGGAGGGGGCTACGTGGGAGGATCTTTTCATGGAGAAATTTGTCATGGGAGGAGAGAATTTCCATGAAGGAGGCGCAGGATTTTCTAATATTATTTAAAAAAAACAATGAAAAGAAAAATATGGAAAAGTTTTTTCAACTGAAAGTAAGTAACAGCATTAAAACAAAACGAGCGGAAATTATTACGCATATGAGGGGTTCATCTCCTTCTAAATATCTGCTCTTTACGCTCAAGTATTTTTAGTAATTTCAACTATTTCTTCAACGGCCTTTGTGATTCAGGGGTCATTCTTAAAGAATTTGGACAAAATTCAAGCTTTAGTGTAAAGTTAATTCGGAAGTTAAGTATATTTTTTTATTAATAACAAGAGCTAAGAGCTCATATGGCACTTGTGACGAGGCAAGAAGAGCTAAGAGCCAAGAGATCATATGGCATGAGCTCTAACAAAATTCTATGAATCGATAGATTGAATTAAAAGGAAAATCAGAGGCTTAATGCCGGTCAGGATTTAAAATAAGAGCTCTGAGTCACGATGTCCTTCTAAATATCAAAATTCATTAAGATCCGATCACCCACTCGTATGTTATAAATACCTAATTTTTTATAATTTTTCCTCTCCCTTTAGCCCCCCAGATGGTCGAATCTGGGAAAATGACTTTATCAAGTCAATTTGTGCAGCTCCCTGACACGCCTACCAATTTTCATCGTCCTAGCACGTCCAGAAGCACCAAACTCGCCAAATCACTGAACCCCTCCCCCCAACTCCCCCAAAGAGAGCGAATCCAGTACAGTTCCGTCAATCACGTATCAAGGACATTTGCTTATTCTATCCACCAAGCCTCATCCCGATTCCTCCACTCCAAGTGTTTTCCAAGATTTTCCCCTCCAACTCCCCCCAATGTCAAAAGATCTGGTCGGGATCTGAAATAAGAGCTCTGAGACATGAATTCCTTCCAAATATCAAATTTCATTAAGATCCGATCACCTATTCGTAAGATAAAAATACACCAATTTTCACGTTTTCCAAGAATTCCGGTTTCCCCCTCCAACTCCCCCCAACGTCACAGGATCTGGTCAGAATTTAAAATTAGAGCTTTAAAGCACAAGATCCTTCTAAATATCAAATTTCATTAAGATCTGGTCACCCTTTCGTAAGTTACAAATACCTCAATTTTCAAAATTACCCCCCCCCCACCAACTCCACCAAAGAGAGCAGATCCGGTCCGGTTATATCAGTCACGTATCTTAGATAGGTTTCTATTCTTCCCATCCAGTTTCATCCAGATCTCACCACTTTAAGTATTTTCTAAGATTTCCGGTACCCCCCCCCCCAATTACGCTGGATCCGGTTGAAATTTAAAATAAGAGATCTGAGTTACAAGGCCCTTCTAAATATGAAGTTTCATGAAGATCTGATCACTCCTTCGTAAGTTAAAAATACGTCATTTTTTCTAATTTTTATGAATTAACCCCCCCCCCCCCAACAGAGCGGGTCCATTCCAATTATGTAAATGAGACTTCTGCTTATTTTTCCCACCAAGTTTCACCCCAATCCCTCCAATCTAAGCGTTTTCCATGATTTTAGGTTCCCCCATCCCAAGCACCTCCCAATGTCACCAGATCCAGTCGGGATTTAAAATAAAAGCTTTGAGACACGATATCCTTCTAAATATCGAATTTCATTGAGATTCGACCACCCGTTCGTAAGTTAAAAATCCCTCATTCTTTCTAATTTTTCAGAATTAACCCCCCCCCCACCCAACTACCCCAAAGAGAGCAAATCCATTCCGGTTATGTCAATCATGTATCTAGGACTTCTGCTTATTTTTCCCACCAATTTTCACCCCAATCCCTCCAATCTAAGCGTTTTCCATGATTTTAGGTTCCCCCACCCCAAGCACCCCCCAATATCACCAGATCCAGTCGGGATTTAAAATAAGAGCTTTGAGACACGATATCCTTCTAAATATCGAATTTCATTGAGATTCGATCACCCGTTCGTAAGTTAAAAATACCTCATTTTTTCTAATTTTTCAGAATTAACCCCCCCCCAACTACCACAAAGAGAGCAAATCCATTCCGGTTATGTCAATCATGTATCTAGGACTTGTGCTTATTTTTCCCACCAAGTTTCATCCCGATCCCTCCACTCTAAGTGTTTTCCAAGTTTTAAGTTTCCCCCTCCCTACTCCCCCCAATGTCACCAGATCTGGTCGGAATTTAAAATAAGAGCTATGAGACACGATATCCTTCTAAATATCAAATTTCATTGAGATCCGATCACCCTTTCGTAAGTTAAAAATACCTCATTTTTTCTAATTTTTCAGAATTAACCTCTCCCCCCCCCCAACTACCCCAAAGAGAGCGGATCCGTTCCGGTTATGTCAATCATGTATCTAGGACTTGTACTTATTTTTCCCACTAAGTTTCATCCCGATCCCTCCACTCTAAGTGTTTTCCAAGAATTTAGGTTTCCCCCTCCCAACTCATCCCCCCTTCAATGTCACCAAATCCAGTCGGGATTTGAAATAAACATCAAATTTCATTAAGATCTGATCAACCCTTCGTAAATTGAAAATACTTCAATTTTTCTATTGTTTCCGAAATAACAGGCCCCCCAATCCCCCCCTCAGATGGTCAAATTGGGAAACGACTATTTCTAATTTAATCTGGTCCGGTCCCTGATACGCCTGCCAAATTTCATCGTCCGAGCTTACCTGGAAGTGCCTTAAGTAGCAAAACCGGGACCGACAGACAGACAGACAGACAGACCGACAGAATTTGCGATTGCTATATGTCACTTGGTTAATACCAAGTGCCATAAAAACGTTCGTAAAAAATTAAAAGTTCTAGTTGCCTTTTTAAGTAACCAAAAGATTGAAGGGCAGCTAAGCATCCTCTCCCCCCCCCCCTCAGAGCCAAAATCAAAACATGCATTAATTCAAAAAAGTTCAGAAATTAAATAAAAAAAACAAGTTTTTAACTGAAAGTAAGGAGCAACATTAAAACGAACAGAAATTACTCCGTATATGAAAGGGGTTGTTCCCTCCTCAACGCCCCGCTCTTTACGCTAAGGTTTTTCACTGTTTTAAAAAGTAGACTTGAGAGAAAGAGTCAAACTTTAGAGCAAAGAGCGGGGCTTTGAGGAGGGAACAGCCCCTTTCATATACGGAGTAATTTCTGTTCGTTTTAAGTTTTAATGTCGTTCCTTACTTTCAGTTAAAAAAAAACTTGTTTTTTTATTTAATTACAATAATGGACGGGTCTTTGCGGATCTAAACTTTTTCAGGGACACATAAAATCAATGGTAGTTTACCATGTGAGAATCCCGATAAACCTTCAAACATAATTTACCTCCTATACATCCCAAAGGATGTATTACTTTATCAGGGGCATAATTTCTGGAAATGGGTATCTTCTTTTATTTATTAATAATACCATTAACCATAGACTAAAAGACAATCCCATAAAATCAACAGTAATTTACCATGTGAGAGTCCCGATAAGCCCCAAAACACAATTTACCTCCCATATATCCCAAAAATAACTAGGAATCCTTAAAAAGTCTGCACACAAAATAATCTGTATGTAGTATTTACTAGTAATTCTAAAATCAGAAAATTTCTAAATTCTGGTAAAGATAAAACCTTAGTTACTCGCCAAAGAGGGGTCTATCAAATACCATGCGACTGAGGGAAATACTATGTAGGTAGAGCTCACCAGAATTTAGAAAAACACCTACAGCAGCATAAAGTTGATATCACTAAAGTTCTAAATTCTAATATTGCTACTGTTTCTTTTAATTCTGCTTTAAGCAGCCATGTATTTGAAAATCCTAGCCACAAAATACTTTTTGAAGAATCTGCCCTAATTAACAATGACCTAGGCATAAAGCAAGTAGTTCGAGAAGCAATTGAAATCAGACTTAAAATTAATAATAATATTTTCTTAAATAAGAACTTCGGAGAATATTCACTAAATCCTCTATGCACAAATTTAATTAAAACGATCTTGCAAAATATTTTATAAAACCAGTATCACAAAATTAGTCACAAATCGACCTTTGAGGTTAGCAGCCAAAAAAGCAAGATTAGCACTGAAAACGTGCTTTTAATTATTCTTCTTTCATTTCAATAAATTACCTTGTTTCATTTCTATTTATTTATCAGTCCTAGTTGAACTTCGCTGAATTAAAGATGCTGGGACTATTTTTTACAAAATTTTCATTTTAGTTTTATTGGTCGTATGTTGTTGTAAATTTCTTCTTTTATATATTTATGTTTTCTTGAGGACGGCCCTTGAACATAGGGCCGAAATTTTCATCAGATTGGAATTACACTGTCTTACGAAAATAATTCCCTATTGTTCTTCCAGTTTTTGATGTTTGTAGTGGAAAGGCAGTGTGGTCTTCGTCATTACTTACATTACGATAAGGTTCAAATATACAACAGGCTGCTTGGAGGGGAGGTGATAATATAAGACACTTTATTTAGAGTGTTTACAGCATGAGGATCCCTGTCTGGCAAGATGAGGTCAATAAAGGGGTTAGATGGGGGAATTTTCTGGTCGTACAGAGAGAATATTCCAAATATTCTTGTTTCAATTGTTGCTGTATGATTTGACACGGGAAATTAATATATTTGACTTTATCACCATTTTTTGTATCTAAGAGATTCCGAGAGGGGTGTGTTGGAGGAGGGACAAGTTTGAGCATTATAGCATGAGGAGGGGGAGGTAGTAATATATCACGCTCCGTTTAATGCGTCTATAGCACGTGTGGCCATCTCTGGTTAGAGAAGGTGTAGAAGGGATGGGCAACTTTTCTGGAAAGGGTAAGATGAAGGGGGCGGAGAGATACATGTTCCAATTATTTATCTACGAGTTAACAAGTGAAATTATTATCCTTTGTCTTTTTTTTAACGCTAAGCCTAACACAGGCGAGGCTATCTTAATAATTTTTGCCCTTTCTGTCTTTTGGGGGAAACATTTTTCTTTTGTGGCAGAAAATGACAGGAAGTGGCCGAAGAAATTCAAGAGTGTTGGGTAGAGTTTCTTCACGGGGTTAGATAATTGCAGCAGCTTAGAATCATGAAGTACTAAAAATTTGGCGACTCGGTGCTAAGACATATAATAAACCATTATAAACACCTCAAAGTTATTCCGGTTGGTTTCAGGTAGTCTTTATATAAAATGGAAATAAGTACAGTTGATAATAATTAAAAACTACAATAACTATTAGAAATGCTTTTAGTTTAGGCCTCACAATAGTACAGATTGTAGTTAAGTCTGTCTAAATAGACCCTATTATGGGATGTCTTGCATTCAATTTTTTCAGCTTTAATTTATTATTATTTAATAATGAATCAATCTATTATTCTTTTATAACCATGTTTCATGTTCTTGAAGCAAACAGCTACTTATGGAACACACTCATCCAGGGATGTACATGGCGGGGGGAGGGAGATAATTCTCGATTTTTCAATCGTGACAGGAGTAAAATTTGGCTTCAGCAGCCAGATTCTCAGTCAACCAGCATGAAAATATTCCAGACAAATGTTCCTTTCTGTTCTGTTTGAGATTGCAGTCAAGGATTTGCTTCCCCCAATGGTAAAACTGTGTTTAAATTAAATATCTACTAAATGCCCATCAAACAGTTTGTGGTAACGAACTGTGAGTAAGGAGCGATGCGGCTCAATAATAACCAAAACTCTAAGAATCTGAGTCTTGATAACAATAAATACATGAAAAGAATCAAATTTCGACTCTTATTCAAAATGTATAAAAACCACTGAGTTTAATGTTACCCATCAAAATTTGAGAGCCGGAGAAAATTTACCCGATTTTTGAAAAGGGGGAGATAATGCCAAAAATCAAGTGATATTGATGAAAATAACACCATCAGATTCAACATATCAGAGAACACTACTGTAGAGGTTTCAAGCTCTTATATACAAAAATTTGGGAATTTGTATTTTTTTTGCCAGATGAAAGATTATCCAACAAGTGATCCTAGAGTATCAGGAAATAAAAAGTTCTAGCGCCCATTTTAAGTGTACAAAAAAATTGGACGGCAGCTTTTCTCCGTAGTCGTTCGACCAAAATTTTGAGATAACCATTTTGTTCAGCATAGTTGAAAGATGTAACAAATATAAATTTGAGGATGACTTGACCTCCGGGAGCCACCGGGCCTGAAAGCTATGAACTTTGCCTATTGTCTACATACAGTATTGGTCGTGGAGATGCACACAGCTAATTTTTTTTGTTAGGGGGGTTCCTGGAGGAGGGAGGGGTGAAGTTGGGGAATCTTTTCATAGAGCAGTTTTTCGTGGGAGAAGGAGTCTTCCCTGGAGGAGGAGCCGCATTTCCCGGCAATGCTTAAACAACGGTCAGAAATTAAATAAGAAAAACTAATTTTTCAACTGAAAGTAAGAAACAAAATTAAAATTTTAAACAAATAGAAATTATTAAACATACGAGGAGGGCTGCCCTCCTCAATGCTTCGCTCTTGACTTTTTGTCCCAATTTTTTTACTTTCAGTAGGAAAAACTTGTTTTTTATATTTAATATACATATAAAAATATACAGTATTGGTACTGTTTCTTAGACATAAAATGTCTTTTAGGCCTAAAATACAGATCTAAGATATTATTCCTATTTCGAAAAATTCCCTATTTGAAGACTCCATAGAACCTCTTTATGGTTATTAAAAAAAAAGTGTTCTCAAACCCTAGTGGTGGCAATTTTGTCCTTCTTTCAACTTTTTTTCAATGAAAATATGAAAAAAAAGTTTTTTTACTGAAAAAAGGGCGTTCATCAACATTTATGAGGGGGAGCATAGAATCTAGGGATCAATGAACCATCATCCACCAATTGGCACCTCTGATGGGCAATCATGACAATTATGCTTGAAATTTGACCACGGTCCAACTCACCAGATTACAGACGAGAGACATCTTTGTCACTGAAGCTGTGCAACTACAGTTTGGTTTGGAGGACATTCCAAGGAAATAAAGAGCTCCACCCTTCCCGTCATCAATGGAGAGCAGAGCATTAAAACTGCCAGAGCATCAATTGGTAACAGCCTTTTTTCTTTTATTCTAAGGACTTTTCGTATCAATACAACCATTCGGTATGAACACATCCCATGGGTCTCCATCACACAGGTATGAGTATGGTTATAATACTCGGTCACAAACAAAAGAATTCTGGCATAATGGTGCTTCGGATGAACTCCTTTTCTGGCAGCGTTTTTCAATAACAGCGAAGTGGAGGTCCCTAACACTGCCATTTTAACCTCTATTTATGGTAGAATGGAACATATTTATATGTCACTTCCAGTCGGGATGTAGGAAAGCCCAATCCCCGAAGTCACCGTTGTTGGAAACCTCATATTATATTAGAGCCCACATATGCCAGTGACCTGCATGGCCTGAAGGCTTCACTTCAAACAGAATGGGGAGATTACTACGCAAATTTTAGCCTCAGTCTATATTGGTGACAATTCATGGACATCCTATTTGCCTCCGAAGGCATAGGTGGGTCTAAGCTAACCTCCCTTAAATACATTTTAGGATTCATTGAATAGGCTATAGCTAAAGAGGTAATGTTTTTCAAAGTCATCTTATAAGACTGTTCACCATCATAGTTCTGATTAGGGATGGAAAAGTAGACATACCTGTGTCTGTGTCAAGCAGCTTTGTGTCTTTGAGAGGAACCTGACTAAGACCGACCGACTGACTGACAAAGATATAGCTCAAGGGGCAATGTTTCTCAAGCTCATCTTATAAGACTGTTTACCATCATAGTTCTGATTAAGGATGGAGAAGTAGACATACCAGTGTCCGTGTCTAGCGACTTTGTGTCTTTGAGAGGAACCTGACAGAGACTGACTGACTGACTAAGATATAGATAAAGGAGCAAAGTTTCTCAAGGTTATCTTATAAGACTGTTCACCACCATACTTCTGATTAGAGATGGAGAAGTAAGACATACCTGTGTCTGTGTCTAGCGGCTTTGTGTCTTTGAGAGGAACCTGACTAAGACTGACTGACTGACTAAGATATAGCTCAAGTGGCAATGTTTCTTTAGGTCATCTTATAAGACTGTTTACCGTCATATTTCTGATTAGGGATGGAGAAGTAGACATAGCTGTGTCGATGTCAAGCGGCTTTGTGTTGGAATAAGTTGTTAATAGTTTTTACGCGAATACTGAAACAAATAATCTAAAATTTTCAAAATTGAACGTCCTCGATGATGCTTTCTGACTACAAAGGTCATTCCAACCACTGCCTACACAGATATCTCTAAATTTAACAACATTTTAAGGTCGCAATACTGCACAAAAAACTCAAAAGCAAACTGGCCATATGCTTCACATTTAAAATAAATACATAAATTTTTATTTTGTACATGAACCTAACCAAACTAGCCTACTAACTATATTTGCAAGGCCACATTTTTGTAAAAATTGTCTAATACTTGTGCGACTGAAGTAGTGTCACCTAACTGATCATAATTTAAGCTTTCAATCGGCTTTCGATTTCGCGACATACGGGCAGAATTTACTAGGTCCGAACTTTCATCCGGAATCGTCAAAGTGATTCCGACACCTTAGTCGGACTATTAAAATAAACTATTAAAGGTCCTTCTTTTACCACTGTAGTTGGTTGAAACCAATTAAGTTCGAATTCCTTGTCCTGTATTACCAACCAGACATCAAAAGAAATGCACCACCACAGTCTATATATGAAGGTATTTTATACTTTATATCTTACACTTCATATCTAGAACGTATATTTTAAAAGTTCAATACAGTAATATTTTAGATTCGTGCTTGTGCATTATCACCCATAATTTCAACAGTAGAAGGTGGCGCAATGGCATAACTTCACGCCAGTCAAGATATGCTCTTTAAATACACGACAACAGATGTTTCAACAAGTTTGACTGGCAGTTTATACAACAATATCATTACAAAAAGGTTTAGCTTATCTTATTTTTACTTCTAAACTTCTTTCTGCGGCTTCTTCTACGAGACGGTGTACTTTATTAACTTCTTCTTGAGTTAAGGTTTTTTCCATGTGCCTATAAACTATACGATATGTACGACTGTAGAGTTTCTTCTTTGGATGGTAGAACTTGTCAACCAAATTAACCTATAAAAAAAATAATCATGGATAGCTGGCTAGCCTACACAATACTTACTTTCGACTTACTCTGATACTATTTACGGTAAAAATTCAACATAAACAACTATATAAGTAACTAATAATATAACTTTAACACAAGCTATTACAATAAACGACTATCATATAATTATAAGATATATGATAAATAACTATAAAATATAAACAGTCCAAACATTTCTTTAACTTAAGTACATGCTAATTTATAGTACATACTTACAATTTATTTTACTTCTTTGCATATGATTCATTTTACTTCTTGATACTTCTTATTAAATTAGATCGATATCTACAATCACTTTTGACTCTCAAAAAGGTCACTAGAAATTCGAATTTCCAATCAAATGAACACCCTTCAAAGTTTCTACGACAACTCCTTCTATACGAGGTTTCTTGGTCGGATAAAAAAAAATTAATACATTGTGCCCACATCGTTTTTTAAGTAGGCGGTGCTATTTAACTTGCTCTTTGCGATTGTTACTTGATTAGCCATAATTCTGGATCATCAAGATGTGACAGATGAGTAAGGCATTTTTCCTACGGGGGAGGGGTTGGTGGTCAAAATCTGAAAAGGTTTCTATTAGGTCACCATTCATCAAATTTTAAGGATAACGACGTCTATAAGTGAATATGCTTTCGATGAAAAATTAAGTTCCCGACTGTTCCTTATATAACTAGCTGATTCTCCAACTAATACAGACTTGGCTAGTTGGGAGTTTCAAAGGCCACTTGCAATCTCGAAATACAGAGCAATTTCGATGTCATTGACAGTTTCATCTCATAATATATATAGATATATCAAGTTCATTATCTACCCTTGTTCAAACCAGTGCTGCAACAAGTACTCCGAATTTTTACTTAAGTATCAAGTATTAAGTACTCATTGATATTTTACTTAAATATCAAGTAATAAGTACTTTCCGAATTCTTACTTAAGTATCAAATATCAAGTACTTGCCAAAATTATACTTAAGTATTACTTCAAGTACTACTTCAAGTATTTATTCTATGTATATATATATGTATATATATATATATATATATATATATATATATATATATATATATATATATATGCCTTTTTTTAATATATACCTTTTTTTACCCATGCTACCTTTTTTTTAAAGCCGTTCTGAAAGCTTCTTAGCCCCTTCCCTTACCTATAAAATGTCCCCTGTCATTCCTCTCTTGGAAATCTTAATCAAGAACCAGAATTTCCGTTTTATCGTTTTTAACCGTTTCCCTTGTTCGGCTGGTACACACCCAATGAAGTCCAAGAAAATAATCGTAACCAATTTTCAACACAACGGCTTGAAAGGAAAAGACTATCAAAACAATTAAGTGCAGTCAAAAAACTTCTGATTGGATCAGACAGGTCACATGACAGGATTAATACAATACACGTAGAGTTGAACTTCTGGCGATTAGTGTTCAGTCAAATCTGGCACGTTTGAAAAAATACAGGGTTATTCTGAAACATGCCGGAATGGTGGGAAAAATATTGAAAATAGAAAAACAAACTTTGGATTGGCTTTAAAACAGATAAAAGGTAATAAAGTAGTTCATTCTCTGATTCAATAAGTAAAAACCTTAGCAACAAGAAAACTCAAATTTAAAAGTAAGGAGCAAAGTGAGTCAGTTGGAGACTTTTTTAATAACAGAAATCAAAGCTCAGTAAAAAGGAGTAGCGAAAATCCACACTTTTGGCAGCTAGCTCAAGGTCGCTGGCTCTCAACGTGCTGAAAGAAAAGAAGAGTATGAAAATGAGCACCTTTACAGGGAAACTGCCTCAAGTTTTCAAGTTAAATTTCAGATACTCTATGAAAATGTACGGCATCTATATCCTTTGGCTGGTTTTCACTCAAGCAAGCCGCGTGCTGTGTAATCAATTTGGATGGTTGGTAAAACTCCCTATAAACATATATTATAAAATAACGGGCCTGCAGCAAACCCGCTGATTCAGACGCATTGCATACGGCTGGTCAAACTGCAGAATGAATGAACGAAGGAATTTTATTATCCGTAAAAGTATGAAAAAAAAACAAAGTACGGAGTATTATAAATAAACAAAAACAAAAACGATAAACAGCAAAAAAAAAATTCAAACTGACAAAAGACAACATGGACTAATTAACCAGTATCAAAATGGAAAAAAAGGCTGCAGAGGGTCGTAAACGTGAATAAAGTAGAAGCTCTTTTTACATGAATCATCACTGGAAGACCGAATCCAAGAAGGCATATCTATTAAACCAAATCGAGCAATTATTTTTCTGTTTTGGTGTCATCTAGGAAGCCGGAGGGGGAATTTGCAATATCTGAAATAAGCCGCACGTAGAGTATGGCGATTTTTCTTACGAAATAGATGAGCCATGCCTGATAAAAACAAAAGCACAGGGGCGCAATAAGCGTTATAAGTCATGCACAAACTGCTGCAGTTGTAACGGCTTTTGTTTGGGGATATTTTTCCGTAAACGACGCGTAGGTTTTTCACAGCTTGATTCACTAGGGATGAAATGGTAGTGGAAAGTGTTGGACCGACACACAGACCAAGCCAACTAACTAAAGAAGAACATGGCAGAATTGCAGTCCCAGCAACGAATGGAGCGACCGCAGAATGGCTGTTAAAACAAATAAACTCGCATTTAGACGCATTAACTGACAGTCCAATCTTAGATAGTTCATTGGTTAATATAGTAAAATTGAACAAGCAAAGCAATCCACAGCGAGTCCGGGCAACAAGAAGAACGTCGTCTGCATATGCAACAGAAGACAAACCAATATTACCCTAAGAAACAAAACTTTTAAGGGGACGCAGGCACGATGCAACACACATTTAAATATACTAGAAGACAATACGGCAGAAGTTGCAACCTATCTATTTCTAGCAGCAGTTTTCACAGCATGAAGTGGCAAAAACCATGAGACGAAGTCGAAAATCTTCTGAGAAAAAAGGAATAAAACAAGAGCTAAGAGCTCATATGGCACTTGTGACGTGGTCGGAAGAGCCAAAAGCTCATATAGCATGAGCTCTAGCAAAATAATAAGAATCAATAGATTAATTTAAAAGAAAAATCAGAGGCTTAATGCCACTCGGCATTTAAAATAAGAGCTCTGAGATACAAGGTCCTTTTAAATATCAAAATTCGATAAGATCCGGTCACCCACTCGCAAGTTAAAAATACCACATTTTTCTAATTTTTCCTCTCCCTTCAGCCCCCCCCCAGATGGTTGAATCGGGGACATCAACTTTATCAAGTCAATTTGTGCAGGTCCCTGATACGCTTAACAATTTTCATTGTCCTAGCACGTCCAGAAGTAGCAAAATCGCCAAAGCACTGGACCCCCCTAACTACCTCAAAGAGAGTGGATCCAGTCCGGTTTCGTCTATCACGCATCTACAACATTTGCTTATTTAATCCACCAAGTTTCATCCCGATCTCTCCACTCTAAGCGTTTTCCAAGATTTCCCCCTCCAACTCTCCCCCAATGTCACCAGAACAGGTCGGGATTTAAAATAAGAGATCTGAGACATGTTTTCCTTCTTAATATCAAATTCAAAAATACCTCACGAACGGTCACCCGCTCTTAAATTAAAAATACCTCAATTTTTGTAATTTTTCCAAATTAACACCCCCTCCAACTCCCCCAAAGAGAGCGAATCCATTTCAGTTATGTCAATCATGCATCTAGGATTCGTGCTTATTCTTCCCACCAAGTTTCATCCTGATCACTCCACTCTAAGCATTTTCCAAGATTTCCGGTCCCCCCCCCCAAATCGCCCCAATGACACTGGATCCGGTCGGGATTTAAAACATGAGATCTGAATTACGATGTCCTTCTAAATATGAAATTTCATCCGATGAAATTCAAGATCTGATTTCTCCTTCGTAAGTTAAAAATACCTCATTTTTTCTAATTTTTCAGGATTAACCCTCTCCCCAACTCCCCAAAAGAGAGTGAATTCGTTCTGTTTATGTCAATCACGTATCTAGAACTTGTGCTTATTTTTCCCACTAAGTTTCATCCTGATCCCTCCACTCTAAGTATTTTCCAAGATTTTAGGTTTCCCCTTCCAATGTCACCTGATCCGGTAGGAATTTAAAATAAGAGCTCTGAGACATGATATCCTTCTAAATATCAAATTTAATTAAGATCCGATCTAATCTTTGTCCTCCCACTCCCCCCTCAGATGGTCGAATCGGGGAAACAACTATTTCAAACTTAATCTGGTCTGGTCCCTGATACGCCTGCCAAATTTCATCGTCATAGCTTATCTGGAAGTGCCTAAACTAGTAAGACCGGGACTGAAAGACCGACAGAATTTGCGATCACTGTATGTCACTTGGTAAATACCAAGTGCCATACAAAAGTAATTTTTCTCGGGTATGGAATATTTGGTTGAAGGTGTGCTTCAGTATAACTTATTTTGGAAAAGGGTTATTTCCAGGCCTTGGGCAAGCCATGGGTGGAAGTAGTTATAGGCCCTACTAACCTGAAGGAAAACTCGACTTTCTTAAAACTTGAAACCCCCTCCCCCTCGCCCTATTTTAGATAGGGCTTGTGATATCAGAGTTCGATATGAGCCCTGATCCTAGTCATCTTTGGTTTAGCTTTCATTTGGATCCGTTGCTCCATCTGCAAGCTATACTAAATTAAACCAAAAGCTTGACTTTTTTCAGCAATTAAAACCCACTCCCCCTCGTTCTATTTGAGCTAGGGTTTTCATCTCAAAACTTGATGCCTGTCACGGTCTTAGGCACCTTTGGTTCAATCTTCGCTGAGATCCATCAGTCTCTCGCAAGTTACACTGAAGTAAATGGAAAACTCGACTTTTTTTTAGCACTTAAGGCTCCCTCCCCCTAATTAAGCTAGGATCTTCATGTCCAAACATTATATGTCTTATGGTTTTGGCATCTTTGGCTTGACTTTCATTAAGATCCATTACTTCATTCACAAGTTAATTTGAGTCAAACAAATAACTCAACTTATTTAGCAGTTAAAGCCCCCTCCCCCTCGCCCTAATTAAGCTTGGGTCTCCATCCCAGAACACAATGCATATCATACTCTTAGGCATCTTTATTCAATTATCATCGAAATTCATCTCTCCATTTGCAAGCTACAGTGAATTAAATGAAAAACTCGATTTTTTTTTAACACTTAAAGCCCCATCGTCCTAATTAAGCTCAATTTTAATCCAAATAGTTCATTTTTTATACAAATCTGACTGGCGGATCTCCCGCTATACTCGATTGCACAGACGGGCGGACAGACAGACAGATCTCAAAAACCTATCTTGATGGATATTTTCCACTATCCAAATAGGTGATGATGCCTGGATGATGATATGCTAATGTTTTCCCTTTTTTTGGATCCCATAAGCCAACATGGCTACTTAAGCCGTTGCAAAATCCGTCCGTCCGTCTGTGTAATCACGTATAGAGAGAGAACCGCTGGTTGGATTAGGATACAAATTTTGATGGCCAGATTTGGTGCCAAGGATCATGAGACACATCAAGTTGAAAGATGAAGACCCTAGCTCAGATAAAACAGGGGGGAGAGGGCTTTACCTGCTAATAAAAGTTTTTCGTTTAATTCAGAGTAACTTGCGACTACAGTGATGGATCTGAATGAAAATTGAACCAAAGAGGCCTAAGATCGTGACACATATCAAGTTTTGAGATAAAGACCCTAGCTCAAATTTAACAAGGGGGAGTGGGTTTTAATTCCTGAAAAATTTAAGTTTTCTGTTTAATTTAGTATAACTGGCAAATGGAGTAATGGATCGGAATGAAAACTAGACCAAAGAAGCCTAAGATCAGGGCTTATATCAAGTTCTGGTATCACAAACCCTATATCAAATAGAGCGAGGAGGAGAGGGTTTCAAGTCTTAAGAAAGTTGAGTTTTCCTTTACTTTAGTAGGGCCTATAACTTATGAATGGAGTGACAAATCTGAAGTCAGATTCGTCTGAATACCTGAATTTGCTGGAACGAATTTGACAAAATACCAATGCATTGGATCCAGCTAGAATTCCCTAGACTTGTTTATTGCAGACAACATTTAGATGGGCAAAGATTCATAGCTTCAGTAGTTTTACCAATAATATGGTCCTGAAGATGATGAAATAGTAGAAAACTGATTCAGTTGACGAGATGACAAAACTTAAACACTGATGTCAGAAATATAAGCCCAAATGGACTACAGTATGCAACATTTAGCACAAAACAAGGGATTCTAGCTCACTGTCGACCAGTGAACTGTGAAATAATTTCAATTTTCTTTGTTATATAACTTTTAAACAAAAATTAAACCAAGTGTTAATGATACTATAATTTTTTTTCGTCAAAAACAAATACCTTATTTCATATCCAAAATTAGGGCATGGAGCTATATCTGAGTTTACTCTAAATCTAAAGGATGATGTTTTCTTGTACATTGCCAAAGCACACACAAAATTTTCGTGTCAAAGGTAAAGTATTTGAAAAAAAAAGTACATTAAAAGTATCTTAAGTAATAAGTATTTCGTAATCTTGCCTAAGTATCAAGTAATAAGTAAACCCTAGAGTTTTTACTTAAGTACAAGTACAAGTAATGGAAAATTTTACTTAAGTAGTACTTCAAGTAAAAGTACTTCAAGTAAGTGACAGAACTGGTTCAAACCATCCGAAGCAGCTTAGGGGTCTTTGCAATTGTTTATTATATGTTTTAGCGCCAAAGCCCAGATTTTTAGTACTTCATGATTCTACACTGCTACAACTAACTAACACCGTCAAGAAACTCTCCCCAACACTCTTGATTTCCTTCGGCCACTTCCAGTCATTTTCTGCCACAAAAGAAAAATGTTTGCCCCAAAAGAAAGAAAGGGCAAAATTTTTAAGATGGCTTGGTCTGTGTTAGGCTTAGCGTTCAAAAAACAGAAAAGACGGATGATAATAATTTCACTTGTCAACACGCAGATAAATAATTGGAACATCCATCTTTCCGACCCCTTCATCCTACCCTTTACAGAAAAGGCCTACTTGCAATCTGGATTTACAGAGCAATTTCGACGTCTGTGACGGTCCATCTCATTATATATATATAAATATATCATATTCATTATCTACCCTTGTTCAAAGCATTGTAATACAAGTCTTCCATGAAAAATCGTAACTTAAAACTCTTTATTTATTATTAAAAATTTGTTTTGGAAACAAAAATTTTCAGACGAAAAAAAGAAAATAACGAAATAATCTGGTCATAATAGAAGATTACCAGAAAGCCAGAAGTGGATTAAAAATAGATTTGCAGGAAAGTGCGTTTGCTTAAGGATTGACTGTGAATGACTGTGAAACTGATGACTGTGAAATGACTGTGAAACTGAAACCTCGAATGACTCCTCACGAATGACTGTGAAACTGAAACCTAACTGTGTGAACCGATAAGTGGAAATTTATTCAACTTACAACTTCAAGAAAAATTAGCATTTTACAACTTCAAGAAAAATTAGGAATCAAATTTTTAACATCAAAGTACTTCCATATGCAGTCATGCAGTTTTTGGTAGTAGAGGGCATCAAATTAAAAAAAAACGTGGATAAACAGCAAAAAAATAGCCCAAAATAACCCAAGAGGGTATCGCTTTCCTTTGAAAGTGATACAGTCATTGGGAGCCAGCAAATGTTAACATTTGAGATATATAACAAAATGTCAAATTTAAATTCTTAGTTATTTATTTTCACGGTTTACCGTGGCAACACTGGCAAAAATGCAGTCCAGCCTTTAAAAATTCATGATGTTGGAACAGACCAAAATAAAATGTTAAAAAAATCACAGTTTTCTGGTATGAATAGACCTAAGATGATTCCAGGGCGGGGGAGATATTTTTAATTTATACCGTTAGGACTGTAAATGCAAACATATAAGTGTAAAGGGCTTTAAAAAAAAGAAAACGAAGAAGCAGCAAAGTTCAACAAAGTATTTAAAAACTCTATTGCAGTTGGCTGTCTGCCAAACGCCGAGGTGTGTTTACATTTTTTAGCCGAAATAATTCAAAATATTTTTCCAATTTTACTTAATTTACAACATCGCTACAATATATCCATAGATAGCCTTTTACCTATCGTTTTAATTGTTTGTAATGTAACTCCGTAGCTTTACAGACAACACAGCAACAGATTTTTTCTCTGTGTTTGGTAGCGCTGGTACATTAAATTTAAGAATTATTTCACATTATTGGATTCGGCCTTGCGGTACCCGTTATTACATAGTAATTTATTATCCCAGCTAACACTTTTTGTACTCTTTTCTATTACAGTGCATGTATTTTTAATTATTGAACAGCTAATCTTTTTAAAATTTGTTCAATTAGCATAGAAATATTCCACCTTTCTTTTTTCTAAAAAAACTGAAAATGTAGTCATTTATTAACACCTATCTTAACGTTATTAACACTTAATCAAAACTCTAAAATTCAGATAAAACCATGTTTACTGCTGCTGTTGCTGGCTAACTCGACAGATATTCGTTCCCTAGCCTATAGTTAAAATAATCTATAACCTACAGCTGAAACTATATTAAGATATTTTTCAAAAATATACTGTCTGTAGCCCCCAGTCTACAACTAAAAATATATTATAATATTTTCTTTACATGACAGGAATTTTTTTACTGTTAAAACGATAACAACCAAAACCAAACACCCCACTGTAGGGATTTCCCCTCTCTCTTGTTTAAGAATAATAAATTATTGGGATTTCTGAGAAGAAAAAAATATCTGGCGATTTTGATAGCTCACCTGTTCAACTACGTCTCCTGCTACTGTCCTTACCAAATCATAAAAGTCGTTGTCTGAAAATTCATCAGCGTTGCCAGGCAGCCAGAAACTGATATCATTTGGACACGGCGGATAAATACTGATTGGCTAGAAGGAATGAATATATATGTAATGAAACATCTATGGTCTGACTTTAAAAGCCTCTCTAAGTGGAACAACAACCAATTTTCACAATGCACCAACAATATAATTTTTGCTGCAAAAAACAAATGAAGCCAAGACATATGCCTAATTCAAATACAAAGGCACTAAATAAGCTTTTTTTGAAAATGCCGTAAATATAAAATATTTTAAATCAGTTAATCAGTTGGATACCCTGTGATACCCCGATCAATTAATGCTCTGCTTGGCAACATTGGACCCAAGGCTCGATCCCGTTTGCAGCAGAGTTGGCCTCAACCCTCAGACAGGGTTGGCTCTGGAGTATACTATACTGCATTCTTATAATATATAACCAGTTGAATGTGTAACTTGTGGGTCTTTGTGGTAGGATACTGAAAGTCTACCTAGAAAAGCTCAACCTGAGCCAAGACTCACCACATTAAAAAACTCATTCTAAAATAGACAAAATTCAACTCAGAATTACTTCACTCATAAATCAACGGATGTAAAATTTCAGCTCAGGTGAGCATTCGAGCAAGGATAATCGGGATGAGTCTTATTGGGTTCACTTCTGTAATCTCGAGAGAAGTTATTATCTGTTGGAGTATTATCTTTGGTGGAATTTTCATACTTTTAGCAAAGGGCAACAAATTTAGCAATAACGATTATTGCATTGATTATATGGATATAGTTAGTTAATTCTATATTTAATTATATGTTAATATGTATATCTTATCTGTTTGAACAAGCAATAATCGTATTTCTTTTTATTTATGTATAAACAAAATTTTCTTAAAAAACGGTTCTTTATTCCTTGTTTGGAAAATTAGTAACCTGGAATATCTTGTCTGGAATATTTTGGCCTGACAATTAATCTAGATAGATCACAAGTTTGAGAAAATTTATCAAGTCTTAAATCTAAAAAAAAAATAATATGAGTGATGCCGTACCCCCCCCCCCCATATTGGTTGCATCGTTTTTAGTGTCTATGACGCACGCAAAGTTACACAAGTAACACAGCTCAGTATAAAGTACCAAGTGTAATGAGTCATATGCAAAAGGTGTTTTCAACAGTTTCATAATGCCTAGAGGACAAACACGTAAATTATCAATTGGTTAAAATGAAAAAAACTGGACCATCAAATAGGACAAGATCAAGACGACGACCTGAGAAATACAAATTCACAATGGGCGAAAATGGACAACCTAGACCATCATATGTGACAAGACCAATACAAGCAAAGGGGCGAAGGGCATTGAAAAATCTATAAAATAATGATAAACGAAAATGAAGAACAAAGAAATTTACGGTTGGAATACTTGCAAAATTTTCAACGAGTCCAAAAAGAATGAATAACAAAGAAATATGCGGTTAAAACATAAGCGACCTCAAAAATTACAACGAGTTAAAAACGAAAGTGAAGAACAAAAAAAGTGTTTTAAATAGTTTTATAATACCTAGAGGACAATATCGTAAATTAAAAATTGCTCAAAATAAACAAACTAGACTGTCAAATGAGTCAAGAACAAGAGGATGACCTGAAAAATATAAATCCATGGATGAAATTGAACAACCAAGACTATCAAGTGTGAAAAGATCAATCTGAGCAGCTAAGGCAAAGGGCGCTGAAAAAATGTCTGAAGTAATAATAAACGAAAACAAAGAAATATGAGGTTAGAATAATTGCGAAAAAGACAATTATAACAATTTAAAACGAAACAGAAAAAGAAGAATATGCGGTTAAGAGATAAGCGACAGCAGTACTTTACAAATAGTCAAAATAAATGTAAAAAACAAGAAAATATATGGTTACAAAACAAGCGATACAGGGGTTCAGAACGAATCAAAAAAATGATAATGAAGAACGAAGAAATATGTGGTTAGAAGATATGAAATAGTGACGACAAAAAAATATGCAGCTAGAAGATAAGTGACAGAGAGAATTGCAAGCGATAACGAAAATCAGAATGAGTCAAAATGGAAGTGAAGTACAAAGAATTGTGCAGTTAGTAGACAATCAAAAGCACAATCGAACATCGAAAATCGAAAGACAATCGAAAACATCAAAAGGCGTCAAAAATGAAAGTGAATAACAAAGAATTGTACTGTTAGAATAAGAACGAGTCAAAAATAAAAGTGAAGAAGAAAGTGTCTTCTAACCGCGTGTGTCTTTGCATTTCGTTTGATTTTTGACACATTTAAACCTTTTTTTGATGTGGCAACGTCCAAATGACCTTAAGTTAGATGTAGCGCCTTTGTATAATAGCCTAAAGTATGCGTAAATGTCATTCAATAATTTTAGTTTCGGCAGAAGAAGTATCTGCAGCAGTGGACCTGATAGATTGCGAGGGGTTAGCCCACTTTTCATCTTTTCAGTAAACATATCGAAGAGTGACGTTTGCAATTCCAACATGAATGACAAAGCCCTTTGAACGCTTGGCACAGTTCTGCCATGCTGGACACACTTTGGCCACGCTTGCCACTCGCCATCTGGTGTAAATGATACATGAAAGTTGGCGCCCCCTCGACAGATTTAATTGAGCTTTTTTGCCTTAAGAATCTGCCTGATATAGATCCCCGTTTTGTAATCGTAGCTCAAAGTACCTTATTCATGAAGGAGAGTATAGATTCAAACCCAACTACTGGCAGATAAAAAAAAAAGACTGACTATTAAGGCATTATACTTGCAGATTCTTCAGCACTGAATCCTGACAGACTCACTCCTTTTTTCCCTTGAACTTCTACCTTAAATATTCCCCTTATAGAGATTGCTCTTAGTTACTGTAGCTCAGGGTACCTTCCTAATGATGACCTCTAGTCCCACCATGGGCAGATTTTATTTCTGAAAAATTGTCATTATGGCTGTGAAGGTACTGAAATAGATGTCTGTTTGGCACTGGAAGTACTAACTATTAATTGCATTATTAACTAATAATTGATCAAATAGCCTTAATACCTATTAAATATACATTCTTCATGCTGGTAGACTTAAATGAGCTATAAAAGTAAACAAGAGCTAAGAGCTCAAATGACACTTGTGACAAGATCAGAAAAGCCAAGAACCCAGAGCTCAAATGGCATGAGCTCTAGCAAAATTCTAAGAACCAATAGATTAATTTAAAAAGACAATCAGAGGCTTAATGCCGGTAGGGATATAAAATAAGAACTCTGAGACACGATGTCCTTCTAAATATCAAAATTCATTAAGATCCGATCACCCACTCGTAAGTAAAAAATACCTCATTTTTTCTATTTTTTCCTCTCCATTCAGCCCCCATGATGGTCTAATCAGGAAAAACGGCTTTATCAAGTCAATTTATACAGGTCCCTAACACGCCAACCAGTTTTCATCGGCCTAGCACGTCCAGAAGCACCGAACTCGCCAAAGCACTGGAACGCCCCCCCTCCCTAACTCCCCCAAAGAGAGTGGATCCAGTTCGGTTACGTCAACCACGTATCTACGATATTTTCTTATTCTACCCGCCAAGTTTCATCCCGATCTCTCCACGCCAAGCGTTATCCAAGATTTTCGGTTTCTTCCTCCAGCTCCCTCCCCCTAATGTCACCAGATCTGGTCGGGATTTAAAATAAGAGCTCTGAGACATGAGTTCCTTCTAAATATCAAATTTCATTAAGATCCAGTCACCCATTCTTAAGTTAAAAATACCTCAGTTTTTCTAATTTTTTCGAATCAACACCCTCTCCAACTCCCCCAGAGAGAGCGGATTCAGTAGGTTTATATCAATCACTTATCTAGGACTTGTGCTTATTCTTCCCACCAAGTTTCATCCTGATCTCTCTACTCTAAGCGTTCTTCAAGATTTCTGCCCCCCCCCAACTCCAACCAATGACACTGGATCCGGTCGGGATTTAAAATAAGAGATCTGAGTTATGAGGTCCTTCTAAATGTGAAATTTCATTAAGATCCGGTCACCCGTTCGTAAGTTAAAAATACCTGAATTCCTCTAAATTTTCCGAATTAACAGCCCCAACTCCCCCAAAAAGAGTGGATTCATTCCCGTTACGTCAATCATGTATCTAGGACTTGTGCTTATTGTTCCCACCAAGTTTCATTCCGATCTCTTCATTCTAAGCGTTTTCCAGGATTTCCCGTTTCCCCCTCCAGCTCTCCCCAATATCACCATATACGGTCAGGATTTAAAATAAGAGCTCTGAGACACGAGGTCCCTCTAAATAGCAAATTTCATTAAGATCCGATCACCCATTCGTATGTTAAAATACCTCATTTTTTTTAATTTTTCCTCTCCCTCCAGCCCCCCTGGTGGTCGGATCCGGGAAACGACTGATCTCAAGTCAATTCGTGCAGGTCCTTGATACGCCTACCAATTTTCATCGTCCTAGCACGTCCAGAAGCACCGAACTAGCCAAAGCATTGGAAATCCCCCCTAAATCCCCCAAAGAGAGCGGATCCGTTCCAGTTATGTCAATCACGTATCTAGAACTTCATCCCGTTTCTTCCCGATCTCTCCACTCTAAACGTTTTCCAAGATTTTCGGTTTACAAGATTTCTGTTTCCCCCCTCCAACCCCCTATGTCCCCGGATCCGATTCGAATTGAAAATGGAGCATCTGAGACATAAGACCTTTCTATATATCAAGTTTCATTAAGATCTGACCACCAATTCGTAAGATAAAGATACCCCAATTTCCACGGTTTCAAGGATTTCCGGTTTCGCCCTCCAGCTCCCCCCAGTGTCACCGGATCTGGTCGGGATTTAAGATAAGAGCTATGAAGCACAAGATCCTTCTAAATATCAAATTTCATTAAGATCCGATCACCGTTTCGTAAGTTACAAATACTTATTTTTTTAATTTTTCCAAACTACCCCCCCCCAACTCCCCAAAAGAGAGCACATCCGGTTCGGTTATGTCAGTCGAGTATCTTGGACTTTTGCTTATCCTTTCCACCAGGTTTCATCCTGATCTCTCCACTCAAAGTGTTTTCCGAGATTCCCCCCCCCGACTCCCCCAATGACACTGGATCCGGTCGGTATTTAAAATAAGAGATCTGAGTTACAAGGCTCTTCTAAATATAAAATTTCAAAAAGGTACGATCACTCCTTCGTAAGTTAAAAATACCTCATTTTTTCTAATTCTTCAGGATTAACCCTCCCCCCAACTCTTCCAAAAAGAGCGGATCCGTTCCGGTTATGTCAATCACGTATCTAAGACTTATGCTTATTTTTTCCACCAAGTTTCATCCCGATCCCTCCACTCTAAGCGTTTTCCAAGATTTTAGGTTTCTCCCTCCAACTCCCCTCAATGTCACCAGATCCCGTTGGGATTTAAAATAAGATTCTGAGACACGATATCTTTCTAGATATTAAATTTCATTGATATTCGATCTCCCGTTCGCAATTTAAAAATACCTCATTTTTTCTTAATTTTCCAAGTTGACCGCCCCCACCCCCCCCCCCCACATGATCGAATCAGGGAAATGACTATTTCCAATTTAATCTGATCTGGTCCCTGATACGCCTGCCAAATTTCACCGTCCTAGCTTATCTGGAAATGCTTTAACTAGCAAAACCGGGACAGACAGACAGACAGACCAACAGAGAGACCGACAGAACTTACGAGCGCTATAAGTCACTTGGCAAATACCAAGTGCCATAAAAAGTGGAAAAAACTACAGGTTTATAAAATAAATTAAATCAAACCCAATTATAAAATAAATTAAAAATTAAATGGTTAAAATTAAAAATAGAACAAATTAATACCAGCGCAACTACTACCCTGCAATACCAAGTCCCCTAGGACCAAAAGAGTTGCGCACCCCTAAATCCCAATCTGTTCAAAATTCCTTGTTCACCAATTCCCAAAAAGTTCCGAATTCCTTTAATCCTTCCTTGTAATCTCTTCCTACCTCATTCGGGGACAACCTTATTTTGGTTTGGTCCTAGATGGATAGCCGAAAACGATTATCTTTGACAATCCATCATCATCAAAATGTGTTTTAGGCCATCTTAAACTTTCTGTCATTGTAACCCAAGAAAGTCAACTTTTTTGTAACAGCCATAAAACCATTCGCCTTAAAAAATAGGAATAATTAAGTAGGCTTAAAAATATTAAATTAAGACTCAAAGTTAAAAACAAATTACTACCTTATATTTCACGTTAGTGTTGATATCCGAGACATTGAATTGATTTAAGAAGCCAGGATCTGTTGACCAGAAGAGTCGTATATCAGGGATATTATACAAAATCATAGCCAGCCTTTCCAATCCTATGCCAAAGGCCCAGCCAATCTTGTCCTCTACACCAGCTGAAAAAAAATGAACCAATAAAAATTAAAATAAAAGAAGAAAATTTATTGAAAAGAATAAGAAGAATACACAAAAAATAAAGAGTAAATGAAAAACAAAAAAATATTAGAAAGTCTACGTAGAGTAAAAAGCAAATTATTTGAGCGAGAAATTACGAAAGAGTAGGCAGTTACAGACATGGAAGCTGTGAAAAGTGGTAGTCTGCTACGCACTTTTGTATTTTATTAATTTTATTTTATTGGTGATAGCTTCATTTATATTTAGTTTATTTTAGTTTTACTGGCACTTGATATTTACCAAGTGACATATAGCGATCGCAATTTCTGTCGGTATGTCGGTTCTGGTTTTGCTAGTTTGGGCACTTTCAGATAAACTAGGACGATAAAATTTGGCAGGCGTATCAGGGACCAGACCAGAATAAATTAGAAATAGTCATTTCCCCGAATTGCCCATCTGAGGGAGAGTGGGGGGGGGGGAGAGTTAATTCGGAAAAATGAGCTATTTTGAACTTATGAACGGGTGATTGGATCTTAATGAAATTTGACATTTAGAAGGATATCGTGTCTCAGAGCTCTTATTTTCAATCCCGACCGGATCCGGTGACATTCGGGGGAGTTGGAGGGGAAAACCTGAAATCTTGGAAAACACTTTGAGTGGAGGGATCGGGATGACACTTGGTGGAAAAAATAAGCACAAGTCCTAGATACGTGATTGACATAACCGGCACAGATCCACTCTCTTTGGGGGAGTTGGGGGGCACCAAATTTGGTAATTCGGAAAAATTAGAAAAAATGGGGTATTTTTAACTTACCTGTATTGCCTCTTAGTGAAATTTAATATTTAGAAGGACCTCGTGTCTCAGAGCACTTATTTTAAATCCTGACCGGACCCGGTGACATTGGGGGGAGTTGGAGGAGGAAACCGGAAATCTTGGGAAACGCTTAGAGTGGAGAGATCGTGATGATACTTGGTGGGAAGAATAAGCACAGGTCCTAGATACGTGATTGACATAACCAGACAAAATTGGCTCTCTTTGGGGAAGTGGGGGGGGGTTTAATTAGGACAAAATAGAAAAAATATGTATTTTTAATTAATAATGAGCGATCAGATCTTAATGAAATTTGATATTTAGAAGGACCTCGTGTCTCAGAGCTCTGATTTAAAATTTCGATCGGATCCAGTGACACTGGGGGGAGTTGGAAAGGGAAACCGGAAATCTTGGAAAACGTTTAGAAAGTTTAGATCGGAATGAAACTTGGTAGGAAGAATAAGAACATGTCCTAGATGCGTTATTGACATAACCGGACCGGATCCAATCTCTTGGAATGAAGGTTAATTCGGAAAAATTAGAAAAATTAGGTATTTTTAACTTACAAACGGGTTATCGATTCTTAAAGCAATTTGATATTTAGAAGGACCTCGTGTCTCAGAGTTCTTATTTTAAATCCCGACCAGATCCAGTCACATTGGGGGTAGTTGGAGGGAGAAACCGGAAATCTTGGAAAATGCCTAGAGTGGAGAGATCGTAATGAAACTTTGTGGGAAGAAGCTCTTGGTTCTTGGCTTTTCCGACCGCGTCACAAGTGCAATATGAGCTCTTGGCTCTTGTTTATCTTTATTTCTTCTGTGCTGAAGACGCCTCGTTTACTTACAGGGGAAATATCTGCGTCGTTTTAGTTTTTTCATCTTTTCTCTCTAATGGCTACGGTCTCGTTTTGTTGTTTTTCATTGAGTTTTTCTCTCTTTGTTGTTTTTCGAAAAACTAGCGCTTTACTGAAAACTTAAATAAAATATTTTGTTTTGTAGAGTATAGACAAAAAACGGTTTAGGAGGTTGTTTTTTTTTCGCAGAAAGAATTATGCATTTCAGGATGTTTTTATGTGAATATTAATCGTTTATTTTGGTAGGAATTGCAAATTATTATTGTGTAGATTAATCTTGATTGAAATTGTCCAGTCTTTGTTAGGGACCGAAGATTAAATTCAGAAATGCGCATCAAAACTTGAAATTCTCAAATGTACAGACAGAAAAAACTGGCATTTCTTGATAAAAATATAAATTCTTGATTAAAAAAAAAATACAGGGTGACAAAGACCCACAACAATTCAATAAAAGCAAGAATAAACAATTCATAGTAGCTTAAAACCTTATGGTTGAACTTTTCTATTGGATTGCCAGTCCTCTGTCTTGACATTATCTAGATGCATGTACATATGAAACAGGACTATCTAAGCCGATACAAATTGGGTTTATTGAATTATTAAATTCAATAAAGAATTTTTAAAAAAAGACAAGTCAAATAAATAAAATCCCCCTTGTCCACAGGAAAATGAAAACCAAAACTAGACCCAGGAAAAAAATAATAAAAAACTACCTAAAAGCGGCAAGTAAGTAAAAATCCTTCAGTTGGATCAAATGAAAACGGTATTGCGTTGGGGAGGGAGGACGAGGGGTTAGCTCCCATGATTCATTATTGATAAAAAAAAATTCTATACAGGGAGTTGTATCGACCATGGAGTGCCAGGGGTCAGATCCCGTAAGTTTTGGAATGAAATATTGTTGATAAGTTGTTTTTAGGGGGATTTTGGTTAGGGGGGTTGATTTAGGTTGATCTCTACACCTGAACCTCAACATAGACAACTAGTCGGACAACAATTCCAGGGGAGTTCAAAGCCCGTAATCCTCTACTGGACAGGGGATTGCAATATAGTGTTAAAAAGGTCAAAAGGTCAAAAAGGGCATACCTGAAACTGTCATAGTTTTGCAAGAGAGAAAAAAAGAAGGTTTTTAAGAGTCCTTTAAAAAGGTTCGTTTGTTCAAGGAATTAGACGGGATAAAAAATTGGCTAGAAGAAATTACGCAGCTGAAATACGTGGTTTTAGCACACAAAAGGATTTCCATAATTATATAAGGTTGTTTTTCAGACTGATAATGATTGTAGCGTTAGAAGCAACTTAGTAGATAACAAACTTTAGCCCATAGTAGCCGAAAAAGAAGAAACCTATTTCAAATAAAACTGCCAGATGACGAAGAATCCTCATTTAAAGCTGATTCAGGAGTGGTAACTGTTATTTCCGTTCATCCTAATGGTAAACGATTATTGTGGAAACAAATTTGTGAAAATTTCAAAAAATAGCGTTATAGTCCACGAAAATGCAGTCGAATTAAAATAAAATAAAAAATTCTATTTGAGATTAAAATAAATAAAGCACAATTGGAATCACCATAACCAAAACCTCATTTAGGAGTATTAGAGAGCCCCCCTCCCTCATCTTGAAAAAAAAGAAAATCACTTTTCCTCATCGAAAGGAAAGATGATTCTTCCCTTTTTTGTCACCTCTAGTGAGGCACTGAAGAATTATAGAGAGGTGTTTAAAAAGCTAGCGGCTTTGAGTTTTTTCAACAAAATTAATCTTACACTTCTATGATAGCATCAAACCTAGTTTAGAGTTGCAACACCCAGTAGCCTAGAAGTTTCATCAGGCTTAAACAGAACCTTATAGAAGTTCCAAATATTTTTCTATCAAGTTCCTTTTTTAGCTCAAAACTTTCTCAAACCAGCAGTTACGCTACCCATATGTTTAAACAGATGGCGTTTGTGTTATTAAAGAAAAAATATATTTTCGATTTTACCGTTCTGCTAGCATTATACTACTAGGGAAATACCACTCCTATCATTATACAACTAGAATAATACTAAACATCGCTACCTTTCACTAATGTTTGATGTTCTAACACCCCACAGCCTAGAAGCTCCATCCATTCTCCATTGAATTTCATCTCGAGCTCAAAACTTGGGTGGGTAAAAGGGAAGTATGCATCAACCCATCGAACTTCTGCATCTAAAAGAAAAAGAATATATAGTTGGTAAAAAAAAAAGAATTACTAAGTACAAGAATAACCAAGTATTATTTTATGTACGTAATTTAGTTGAACGTAAAAAGAGGAAAAACAAGAAGAAAAAACCGGGCGTACTACCTTGTTTATTGGCGTATCACACCATTCAGGCAATGGTCTTCGAGCCACTCGATGCATAGTATCCGACAGCTATTAGCGAATTTGGCTCTATAGAGCTTGTGATAGCCTTTTGAAAATAAATATTATCTTATCTTATTAGGTATAGACGCATTAGAGGATAATATAAGAACTGTCATGTCTATATGTTCATTCATCTGTCTAGATCACAGGCCCATATAACCAAATATTAGCACAGAGGATCAGAGGATTGTTTCTTCTCTAGGCGAAAATTGTCACCTAAAAATAAATTATTTTGACATTTTCAAAAACCAGACAAGATCAAGATAATTGGTCTTGAACGTGCAATTAGTTTAAATTCCTCCGCGGAACATGTTTTCTTTTGAAAAGTCTCCCTGACATGAGTTTCTGAAGCCCAGCCTGTGTGCACCCCTATACCATGGAATTAAGAAGGAATTGGTTATGAGTATTACTTGGAAATTATTTCCAAGGAGAAAAATAACTCTTTGATTCCAAGTCCAAGAATGTTTTTCTTGGAGAGTCCTAAAGTCTTCAATTTCTAAACATAACTTATAGGATCAGTATACCCTTTTTGCATTTTAAGCTGTTTACAGGCTCGTTAAAAGAAAATTCCAACATCTACTCGCTTTTGTAATTGACAAAACAATATTTAAAATTCTTACTTTTTACCGAAACTTCATCTTCGTGTACAAGATGGTGAATGACGTCATATTTGTAACTTAAAGCCAGAGACGCCGTTAGTAATATTAAGTTGTTGGTGCTCAGTTGAGAAAAGTATTGGCTAAACCGCATACACACAGTTAACATTTTATGCTGAGCCGTTGTCATGATTTTGTCTTGTGAAGGGTGTTTACGGAGAGGGGAGGGGATACCCGACAGTTTATGCTTGAAGATCTAACTATATTTCTATATTCAGCGAAAAAAAATCAAAAGAGACCATAAGACGAGACTTAAATACGGTTAGATCTTCACATTATTGAGTAGAGAATGAGGCTCTGATAAAAGTGGAGGGAAGGATGAACATAGGCATCTGCGGTGGTTTCATACGACAATGCGATTAGATGAGTGAACAGTAGGTACCGTAGTCTTATCAACTGTGTGCTAACGTTTTCTTTTTTTCTTGAGGTCTTGTGACCTTTAAGAACCAAGGAACTCGCCTCTTATCTCCCCTTTATGTGGCCAAGCGTTGACCGAAACCGAAATAAAGAAATAATAACTAAAGATCCAACAAGCCAGCTGCAAACCAGCAAAAAGTTTACGTTAGACATTTTCCCTTATTATAAGTTATTTTCACCTTGACTGAATCTTTGAATTTGACTGTAAGAATTGAACTTTCCTGGGAATCAAACAATAAACATATGTGTTAAAATCCCTGGACTTTAACACAATCTCTGAAAGATTTAGATAACGAAGCCGGCTTACACTAATTTTTCTCAATTGAACTATATTCGTTTGCTTTTTAAGATTTTTCACCGAATTATTTATAAAATTAATTTTATAAATTAATTTAAACAGAATTAATTAAAATTAATTATGTTATAATTAATTTGACTGATCGCTCTTTGCAACTATCAGGATAGGGAACGAAATGTTAATTGCATTTTACACGATAAATAAAAAAAACTATTATTTTTCATGTGCAAGCAATGAGCAACATTAAAACTTACAACCTCCTCAATCCAAGTTATCCTCCTCAATCCCTCGCTCTATATGCTAAAGTTTGACTTTTTGGCAAAATGTGTCAAGAACAACTGCTGAAACACAAGGGCCGTTGAATTGGAATAAGAAACTTTTTTAAAGCACAAAAGAATTTAGAATAACGAGCGAAGGATAGAGGGGAGGGCAGCCCCCTCATAAATGGAATACTTTGTGTTTGGTCTAATTTTTAACGCTGCTCCTTACTTTCAGTTAAAAAACTTGTATTTATTTAATTTCAGGTCGTTTTTTAAATCATACGGGAAAACACTCCCTCCCTCCATGAAAAATTTTCCCCGGAAAATCCCCTAGAAAATTTTCTTAGTGTGAAACCCCCCACCCGAATAATTTATGCATGAAGGCCTTTCTCCAAGGACTGTGGGTGGTAATTTCATTCACAGAGGCATACTTTTTGAACCTTTAAACTTTGATGAAATCCGGGATCTTTCCTCTGGCAAAAAATAAAAAAATTCTACATTCTTGTATAGAAACCCCTGGAACCTCTACAAAAGGATCCTTTGATATGCTGAATCTGATGATGCGATTTTCTTGAAGATCACTTGACTTTTCAGGAATGTTTCTCTCTTTTTTCAAAAATCTGGCAAGTTCTCTCAGGCTCGTAACTTTTGATGGGTAATATTAAACAACAATAAATTTTGCATATTTGGGATCGCTTTAAAAACCTGGTTCTTTCGATGTAATGATTGTTGTCAAAATTTCTTTTTTAAGATTTTCGGTTACTATTGGGCCGAGTCCTTCCTTACTTACAGTTTGTTATGACAAACTGTTTGACCCATTGTACAAAACCGACTACGTGAATTATTCTTCAGGAAATCATTCATGTGTTTACAAAAGTCATATTTCTCATTTAAGCTTACATTACATTTTCTTTCCTGAAGATTCTTTTCATTTAGAGCAAGGGCTTTACTTAGGGCTTTCACTAAGCCCTGCCAGCATTTTCTTCTCCTTTTCTCGAGGGATTGTGACCTTTGGGAGCAACGAGGTTTGTCTCTTATCCCTATTGCCTCCTCCAGATTTTTTTTGTCCGCCCCCCTCCACCTTGTTCTTCAAAAAGACACTTATTTTTTGTGTTTTCATTGATAATAAATATTTTTTTATTTTCATTGAAGAAGTTAAAAAAAAATTAAGAAAATGAGTATTATTTATTTCAGACCATAAGGTGAGCCTAAATTTATTTTGGGTCAAATTGTGACAGAGGTCTAGCAAATTCTAACATCGCCACTCCTTGGAAATCCGCAGCGCGAGAAGATCTCATCAGTGGCAATTCGCCAAAAATTTTTACTCCTTATTGGGTAACGAGACAACACTACCGAAAAGGAAACAGTGTAAATATAAAGCGACAGCCAGGGACTTTCTTACTTGTGTTATATTCCTTTTCTTATCTTTTTTTTTTGGCTTCAATCAGTTCGTGTGGGAGTAACGAGACCTAAATAGGATAAGCTACAGATCGTTCTTAATTTTAGTCCCTGAGGTAAATTTTACGAATTGAAACGTAATGGCAATCGAAAATAAACTTTGCTGCTCTAGCCATCAAGATTTTTTCTCATATTATAGTCGAATCCAAAAAAAAAAATCCGCTACGTTTTATAAATTTCATCAGAACTTCAATATCTTTATTATCTTTATCTTTTTCAAAATAAACTAAACAATGTAAAAAAGTGATACCAAACCTTTCACTTTTTATCCCAAAATTAAAATCACCGTTTAAATTACAACTGCTATTAGCTACTTCTTGGCATAGAAATAGTATAGAAAAATTACGACAATTGTATTTTTATCCCATAAAACCTTTTCTATGGTTATCTCCAACTTTTTTTTAAACTGATCTAAAACCACACCCAGGACTATAATTATTCTTAAGTTTAATTATCTTATGTCATTCTTGTCAAAGTAGTGTTCATGGTTGTCAAGATACTGATAATAAAACAGCAATGAGTCAAACAACAAACTGATTTGATGTGACAACATTAATCTATAACTTAAACTTTAAGTTACACATGAAACATGCTTATATATATTATATTTTGCTTATTTATTATATTTTGCTTTTATATACGAGATATGATATATAAATTTATAAAAAAAGAAAACAAACACTATTCGCCATTCGCCTGTCAAGAAAGACAATAAGCTCAGAGGGGCAAGCGAGGTTATGACCACCAACTAATTAAAATCATATTAATATCAGACTACTCAACACAAAAGAAACTCTACTAATGAAGGAAGAAAGGAAAAAAGAAAAAGAGGAAAAGACAAGAAGAACACAAAAAAAAATAACAACAAAAAAAAGTCAGGGATATGCCTTGAATAGAATGACAACCTGGAGCGGGCTTCACATTAAAATCACTCACGAGGTAAAAGAAACTTCTTTGCCAGTGCCTTGAAGGCCGGAAGACTGTGACAACGCGTTGATTTGACAACATTAACCTATGACTTAAAGCTTAAGTTATACATGCAACATGCTTATATATATTATATTTCGCTTATTTATTATATTTTGCTTTTATTTTTGAGATATGAGGTGCATTTTTTCATATTTACTTAGGCATGCTTAAATATTTCATATTGTTATATAAAACATACTTAAATAGTATATTTTGCTTCTATAATGTGCTAAAGGTAGCTAATTGGTTAGAAAAAAGGAAACGAAAGAAGAAGAAAAGAACTGTTTTCCTACTTTAGGAATTGAGATCAACAAGGACTTGAATAATGTCTTGACCTTACTCACCAATCCAATTACCTAATGGAACAGTATAACCAAACATTCAACTAAATCACAATGTCCAAATCCATGCAAAGATATCATTAACAAATGTAAGCGGTTGTAAAATTAGAAGCAAAAGCACCTTAAATCTACTGAAATATTCCAGTTATTACCTCCCATTAGGGCTCCACAGAGGAGTACCACCTGCCTAAATCGGTTTCGACGCATTAAATTCCTCACCTGGCAAGATGGAGTGCCTACCATAAAGCTCTTTTATGGAATCCCCATGCTAAGTAAAACTTGTGAAATACATGTCAACTAGTAAAATTATTCAAAATTACATACAAAATAACATTAGCTCTATTCTTCTTACGATCCCACACATCAATAAAACCTAAATACAAATCTAGAACAATTCCAAAATCTACGGGCCTGAGGTGGGTTATAAAACAAAGTGCTTCTTTGGCTTCTAGGATCAACTACAAAATTGAGGCCGGAAAATCTCATGTTGGTCTGGAGACCATAAATATGTAGAACAAACCCAAAAGACGAAAAAATTACATTTAAATATCCTTCAATATTCTTGACAATTCTTTGTATATTTACCGAAAAGTTCATTATATCTGAAAACAAAAATTTTAAAATGCCGAATTATATGTTTTGTGTATATATTATATTTGCTTATTCTTGCATATATATTTCATATTTTTATATGAAACATGCTTATATTATGCTTTTGAAACGTACAATCTTGCGACAGAGGCCGACAAAAGGCGAACATACTGATCACCAAAAAGGCGACCAATGATCGCCAAAAAGGCGATCATTGGATTCCTTAACCTCAGATCTATCTTTTCATGTAGCCTAGTTTCAGTCCGGAGGGGGATGCTATAATTATTTTTTTAACTTTGTTTTCTTTATTATAACTTGCTTAAAATAGGAAAATTATCTTCTTTTCAAACAATGTTCAGTATATTTTTTCTATCTAAAACAATTCAAAAGCAGAGTTTAAAGAAAATAAAATTCTATAAATGGATAAAGCTGAATTTAAGCAATCAAATAATAGCAAAACTGCCATCTTACGTTAAAATCTAATAACTGCAAGACTGCACACAAGAAACATATTAGAAACTTACAAAGGGAATATAGAACTTAAAGGGAAGAAACATAGCCAAAACCTGAATATGAGGTCTATTGGGATAGGTAAATTAATATGAGGGAGCCAAATGAGAGTTCTCTCAAAAATGTAGATGGCAATGTAAAAATTTGTGATTTGACTCAGTAGCCTTTATTCATACAGAAACCATTTTTTTACAGATTAAATAAAAAAAACATGTTTTTTCAAGTGCAAGTAAGGAGCGACATTAAAACTTAAAACGAACAGAAATTATTCCGTATATGAAAAGGGTTTTCCCCTTTTCAACCCCTCGCTCTTTATGCTAAAGTTTGACTCTTCCTCACAACGCTACTTTTTGAAACAATAAAAAACTCTAGCGTAAAGAGAGAGGGGTTGAAGAGGGGAAAACCTCTTTCATATACGGAATAATTTCTGTTCATTTTAAGTTTTAATGTCGCTCCTTACTTGCACTTAAAAAGGAATTGTTTTTTTTTATTTAATTTCTGAACGTTTTTGAATTAATGCATGTTTCGATATTGGCTGACCGCACATGAATAATTAAAACGAAATTTGCATACTATTTTTTTTTTGCTAAATGACTTTCTCATAGTTTTGATCGGAGGATTTTGATAAAAAGAAGGGGTGGGGGAGGAGGCCCAGTTGCACTCCATTTTTAGTTACTTAAAAAGGCAACTAAAGCTTTTATTTTCATTACAAACGTTTTTTTTAGTAATAAATATACGTAACTTACGAATTAGCTTACGTAAAGAATTTCTATATTTGTATATTTTTATTACGTATATGAAGGGGTTCGCCCCCTCGTCAATACCTCGCTCTGTACACTAAAGCTTGAATTTTGTCTCAATTATTTAAGAATGACCCCTGAATCACAAAGGCCGTCTAATAAAAAGTTGAAATTACTAAAAAAAATTCAGCACAAAGAGCGAGTTATTGTTGAGGGGAAGAACCCCTGTATACTTAATAATTTCTGTTCGTTTTAATGCTGCTACTTACTTTCAGCTGAAAACACTTTTTTTCATTTATTTTCTCACTTTTTTTTTTAATAATGCTAGAAAATGCTTGGGCCCCTTAATGAAAATTCTCTTCCCTCGTGATAAAGTCTTCCATGGAAATATCCTCCCACGTAATCCCCTCCCCTCAACGCAAGAAAGTCCCCCTGATAACGTCTATACACTTCCCAATAACCATTACTATATGTAAACGATGGTCAAAGTTTGTAACTTTCAGCCCCTCCCTCGGGGACTGTGGGGGATTAAGTCGTCCCGAAAGGCATAATTACCAGGTTTTTCGACTATGGTGAACAAAATGGCTATCTCAGAATTTTGATCTGGTGACTTTGGGAAAATGAGCATGGGAAGGGGCCTAGGTGCCCTCCAATTTTTTGGTCACTTAGTAAGGGCACTAGAACTTTTCATTTCCGTTATAATGAGCCCTCTCGCGACATTCAAGGACCACTGGGTCGATACGATCACTCCTGAAAAAAAAATCGACACGCATCCGTGATATGTCTTCTGGCAAAAAATACGAAATCCCACATTTTTGTAGAAAAGAGCTTGATACTTCTACGTTAGGGTTCTCTTATACGCTGAATCTGACGGTGTGATTTTCGTCAAGGTTCTTTGACTTTTAGGGGGTGTTTCACCCTATTTTCTAGAATAAGGCAAATTTTCTCAGGCACGTAACTTTTGATGGGTAAGACAGAACTTGATGAAGCTTATATATTTAAAATCAGCATAAAAATGAGATTCTTTTGATGTAACTATTGGTATCAAAATTCAATTTTTTTTTAGTTTCGGTTACTATTAAGCCGGGTCGCTCCTTACTACGGTTCTTTACTGTTTGAATTGAAGAACATTTTATAAATTTTCACAACAATGCTTTAAAATTTTAACTCATTCCCCTGAAATAGTATATCCACTCCTAACAACTAGTCGTAAGATCGGGCCACATGAGCCCATCACAGCTGCATACATTCTTTTCCATCCTACTCTATAATTCTCTTTTTAAGCTCACTCACAAGCCTACTTTCCAGATTCATTATTGTTTTACATACAGTCGCTCTAACGATTACCTAAAGTTGTCCTTAGATGCCACCTCTAGATAACATCTAGTCTAATATCTTCTTTAGCTCCTCAAACCTCTCAAGTTTTAGAACCGTTTGACAACTGCCATTACCGTGATCTTTACTGTTCTAAGCTTAACTCTAAACTTAACTTTCTATTCTTTCCATTTTTTGCACTCTGATAAAACATACTGCATCTACTGCATCTACAATGCAGCTATCCTTTTGTATCTTCACACCATCTTCTTATTAATAATGCTACATAACAGCAGTCAACACTCAAAATACCAAGGACAAGAAGCTCAAAACAGTTTTTGTTTACCCTGACCCTTCTCAGGTCATGTCGGCCCTTATCCTGTCGGGTCGACCCTTTAGGCCTTATCATGCCTAAAAACTGCATCATTTTAAAGTTTTTCTTTTGGTTGTTTCAAAATTGAGAAGTTTTCAACGCAGTATCAAATTTTGGTTGGTAGTGCGACCTTGACCCTAAAAACAAAGAAGTGAAACTAACTAGTTGCATTTAACAACAAAAACAGCTATACCTTCACAAAAAGTTGTACTTTCTCGAGCTCTTTGGTGCTATATATTTTTACTTCATTTTTTGTCAATTGTTCACCTATCGCTTCTCTTTAATTTGAATTAAATAAAAAAAAAACTAGTTTTTTTAACTGCAAGTAAGGAGCGACATTAAAACTTAAAACGAATAGAAATTACTCCGTATATGAAATGGGTTGTCCCCTCCGCAATCCCTCGCTCTTTACGCTAAAGTTTTTAATTGTTTCAAAAAGTAGAATTGTGGCAAAGAGTCAAACTTTAGCGTAAAGAGCGAGGGATTGCGGAGGGGACAACCCACTTTCATATACGGAGTAATTTCCGTTGTTTTAAGTGCTATAGGGTTCTCTGATACACTGAATGCGATGGTGTGATTTTTGTTAAGATTCTATGACTTTTAGGGGGTGTTTCCCCCTATTTTCCAAAATAAGGCAAATTTTCTCAGGCTCGAAACTTTTAAATCTGATGAAACTTGTAACTTTTGATGACAAAGACTAAATCTGATAAAACTTATATATTTAAAATCAGCATGAAAATCCGATTCTTTTGATGTATCTTTTAGCATCAAAATTCCGTTTTTTAGAGTTTCGTTTACTATTGAGCCGGGTCGCTCCTTATAGTTCGTTACCACGAACTATTTGATCTAACAGCTTCCAAAAACTGCAAAACTGTACATGGAATTTTTTGGTTAAAAATTGAATTCCCAAGCTTTTGCAATATTACAAGACATAGAAAGTTGCCAAAGTTTATATTATAGTAATCAAAGCAATGAATATCATTCTCACTGTCCTTGGTAATTGTTTCAAGCAATAAATTCACTTTCACTTACTTTGACCAAATAAATGCCTTACAAGGGCAGTAAGAGAAGATTTTAGGCTATATTCGACTACTCTTGCAGCGTCATAAGTGTGAACCTCTTGTTTTGTCTCTGTTCGCACTCCTTTTTCGAATACGTCAATACTACCTTCAGCATCTGGGTTGAGGCTGAACAACTGGAATCCAAAAATACTCCACATAAAAAATTGAATTACATTTTGAAATATACTTTGTCTAAAAATAAAAGAGCGAACAAGTTAAAGAGGTTGAGAGGCGGAAAGAGATAAGGAAAAAAAGAAAGATTGAGAGAGAGAGGGGGAGAGACCGACAGAGAGACGGGTTGATAGGATAGAAAAGGAGAAAAGGTAAGAAACAGCAAAGTATAAGAAAAGATGACTGAGGAGAAAGTAGCTAACACACGATGCTAAACTTAACAGAACAGAAATGCTATGAATGAAGAAATAAAACCTAAAACGAACAAAAACTATGGAAAGAATCTGATAGTTTGCCCAGTTCTTTACGCTAAAGTTTGACTCTTTCTCTCAATTCTTCTTTTTAAAACAGTAAAAAACTTTAGCGTAAAGAGCGGGGCGTTGATGAGGAAGCAGCCTCTTCCATATACGAAGTAATTTCTGAGCGTTTTAAGTTTTAATGTCGCTCCTTACTTTCAGTTAAAAAAAAACTTGTTTTTTTTTAATTTAATTTCTGAACGTTTTTGAATCAATGCATGTTTTGATTTTGGCTCTCCGCAGAGGAATAATCAGAACGAAATTTGCATATTTTTTTTTTTTTTTTGGCTAAATGGCTTTCTCATAATTTTGATCGAATGATTTTGCGAATAAAAGAGCGGGGGACGAAGCCTAGTTGCCCTCCGATTTTTTTGTTAATTAAAAAGGCAACTAGAACTTTTAATTTTTTACTAATCTTTTTATTGGTAAAAGATTTACGTAACTTATAAATTAGCTTACGTAAAGAACTTTTGTATTCTCATGTTTTTATTACATATATGAGGGGATTTGCCCCATCGTCAGTACCTCGCTCTTTACACTAAAGCTTAAATTTTATCCCAATTCATTAAGAATGGCCCCTGAATCACAAAAGCCGTAGAATAAATAGTTGAAATTACTATAAATACTTTAGCGTAAAGAGCGAGGTATTAGAAGGAGGTGAGCCCCTCATATGGGTAATAATTTCTGTTTGTTATAAGTTTTATTGCTGTTCCTTACTTCCAGCTGAAAAAGTTTTTTCACATTTATTTTTAAATTGTTTTTTTTAAATAATGCTAGTAAATCCTGCTCTCCCTTCATGGAAATTTTCTTCTCCCATGACAAATTCTCGATGGAAAGTTCCTCCAGCATATCCTCCTCTTCTCAACCCCTCCCCCCAACCAAACAAATCCTCCTGAAAACGCCTGTATACTTCCCAATAACCATTACTATATGTAAGCACAGGTCAAAGTTTGTAACTTGTTGCCCCTCCCACGGGGACTGTGGGGGAATAAGTCGTCCCCAAAGACATAGTTATAAGGTTTTTTGACTACGTTGAATAAAATGGCTATCTCAGAATTTTGATCCGTTGACTTTGGGAAAATAATTAGCGTCGGAGGGGGCCTAGGTGCCCTCCACTTTTTTGGGTCACTTAAAAAGGGCACTAGAACTTTTCATTTCCGTTAGAATGAGCCCTCTTGCAACATTCTAGGACAACTGGGTCGATACGATCACCCCTGGGGAAAAAAAACAAAACAAAAAAAAAACAAAAAAACAAATAAGCACGCATCCGTGATCTGCCTTCTGGCAAAAAAAATGCAAAATTCCACATTTTTGTAGATAGGAGCTCGAAACTTCTATAGTAGGGTTCTCTGATACGCTGAATCTGATGGTGTGATTTTCGTTAAGATTCTATGACTTTTAGGGGGTGTTTCCCCCTATTTTCTAAAATAACGCAAATTTTCTCAGGCTCGTAACTTTTTGATGGGTAAGACTAAACTTGATGAAACTTATATATTTAAAACCAGCATTAAAATGCGATTCTTTTGATGTAGCTATTGGTATCAAAATTCCATTTTTTAGAGTTTTGGTTACTATTGAGCCGGGTCGCTCCTTACTACAGTTCGTTACCACGAACCGTTTGACAGAGAATCAAAAGACTGGTACCTTCACTACACGGGCCATTGGCCAGCATCCGAAAAGTAAAGAACAAATTATAAGAGAAAAATAACAGCTTTCTCCCCGGATTGTGAATAAAAAAGGGAAGCTTCATATATGTCGAATAGATTAGCACAAATAAAATCAATTAAGCAAATAACGCGATGATTATGCTAATCAAAAATTAGAGAATGAAATATATACAAACCTGCCACGTATCGAGTGCCAGTGAAGGCGTTACATATAAACAAAATGACTTTTACAAATACATATAAAAATGACAACTATTTATTTACATATAAAAATAAACATACTAAAAATGACTTTTATTTCAAGTAGTGTGCTTTCTTTGTCCCATCATCAACATCAACACAACATAAAATGATATGGGAAACTTAATCAAGATCTACAAATAAAAACGGTGCTAACTGTCCCCTCTGCCCTCTCCTCCCCTAACAGCTTAAATATAATTTGCAGTTCTTTTAAAATGACATGTATTTTTAACAGTGTGGTTTTCACTCGTCAAGACAACAGCAACAACAAAATGAAAGAAAATCACCAATACAACTTAGATTGTTGAACTAATCCCTGGAATTTTTTGCAATTTATTATGTACTAACATTATCAAATAGTAATAATAATAATAATAATTTATTTATCACCCACTGTACAAAACAGAGGTTAAGTGGAGTAAATACAAAAGAAAAACAGCAAAAGAAAAACAAGAAACAAAATTAATCACATACAGAAAAAGATGGATAAGGCGATGAAAACACCCTAGCCTATAAGGCGCTTCAATAGCTAGCTTGGCACATAACTTTTTGAAAACACCAGTAATATCTTTCGCACAATACTTTTTAATTATTGTTCTATTCCGGTAAGAACGAGGCAGACATAAAAGAAATTTGCAGTACCGGTAATAGTTTATACGAATATTTTTTAGATCACCGGTCAACAGAAGTGGCCGAATACAAGTACAGAAGAGTACCGAATGATCACAAAAATTTGAATAAAGCCGAGTTAGCGCTCCTCTCCTATAATGTCCATGATTTGCTACAATCTTAGAGTAACCGAGCCTCAGCTTATCACTAATGTCTGTACAGCACGAGACCGGAGAGCAATCATAGAATCGCAAACTGTTATGCTAAGCCAACGAAACGATTTAACACGGGTAATACTAAAACCACCGCAGTATACTGATTCTGAACAATTATTACCGTTGATAACAAGAAACTCGCACTTGTCAATACTTAGGTACAGGCCGATATCACGGAAAGCAGAAGAAACTGACTTCACTGAACGGGCAAGACCAGACTCAGTTTGACTAATCAGAAGAAGGTCATCCGCATAAGCCAGATGTGAGATATAAGATGGTCCTAGCAGGCACGAAGTCGATATTTGTGATAACACATCTTCAATACAAGCTTTGAAAATATACGGAGAAAGAACTCCCCCTTGTCTTACTCCGCAACGAATAGGGATGTGACCAAAATAATAATTATGTAATGACTTAAGGCAAAGGTAAGAATGGTAGTACCAAAAACGAAGCACGTGAATTACCGACGGATTTACTCCTCTCTGGCGTAATGCTGTCCATGCTTGAGTATGACAAATACTGTCAAATGCTTTAGACAAGTCTAGGGTTGCGAAATGAAGTACACGACGAGTGCGATGGGCATCTTTTAGTAAAGAAGTCAAAGCACGGTGAGCATGCTGATAGCCTAGCCCAGATCTAAAATCAAATTGATTATCATCTTTTAGAGCAAGCTTAGTGATATAAGGATTTAGAGCAAGCAAAGAGACAATGCTTATAACAAATTTGTTTTCAGCAAAGCACAAATGATATTCTGGCCTTTCGAGGGCATAGGAGGAGTTAGTCATATTTCTGTTTGTGGCACTTCCAGTTGGTTGTAACTCAACTTTTATTTGTGGCAATTTCTAACCACAGGTATTAATTAGCTCTTTTTAATAGGCCTACATTGCCCTTTACAGACTATAGAGCCTTTGTAGAGATTAGTGATTTTATTTGTTTATTGATTCCTTTTATCGTTGTTTGACATACACGATATATCTGTGTATTATATATCTATCTGTTGGCTTCAAGTTGAATTTTCATTGTGATTTTTGTTAGTTTTTGGTCTAATTTATTCATCGATACTAATTTCTATCTGTTCTGAGTTTATTCTTAATAGTCTTCGGTTAGCAAAACTCTTTACTTTATTTCAAAGCTTTCTTTTTGAACACGCTGCTTTTTAATTAATTTTTATTCGTTTTTAAATGGTATTTTTTTTCCCGGTTAACAAAAGGAAAAAATTGTAAAGTTTTTATGGTTGTTTTGCTTAAAAATAAACGTTTTGGCTTGCTATTTAAATTTTGGACAAAAAATTCCAAGCAATCTTGACGAGAGTTTTACCATGCGATTTCCAGTAAATTGGGAAGGGGGATATTATTAAAATGGATTTAAAGTCTGCAGAATTGTTGGCCTTTCATAGGACAAGCGGCATTTTAATCCCATCCTGTTTCAACTTTCAATATAGGCAAATATTGATTTTATAGATCATTTATTTCTATCTGTTGGCTTTAAGTTGAATTTTCATAGTGATTTTTGTTTGTTTTTGTTCTAATTTATTCATTGATACTAATTTCTATCTGTTTTAAGTTTATTCTTAATTGTCTTTGTTAGCAAGGCTATTTACTTTTTTTCAAAGCTTCCTTTTTGAACAAGCTGCTTTTTAATTAACTTCCGTTAGTTTTTAACTGGTATTATTTTTTTCCTGGTAAACAAAAGGAACATTTGTAAAGTTTTCTTATGATTGTTTTGCTTAAAAATAAACATTTTGGCTTGCTATTTACAAAAAATTCCAAGCAATCTTGACGAGAGTTTTACTATCCAATTTACAGTAAATAGGGAAGGGAGATATTATTAAAATGGATTGAAAGTCTGCAGAATTGTCGGCCTTTCATAAGACAAACGGCATTTTAATCCCTTCCAGTTTCGACTTTCAATATAGGCAAATATTGATTTTTCATTTTATCATAAGAATCTTATAGTATCGCATTATTTTGTAACTGCTTGCTTGTTTAAAAATAAATAACAGTACGATATCAAGATTCAATATAACCATATATTTTTTTTTTTTACTGAAATTCTCTCGGTTTTGATATTTTATTTGGTGTGTTTTCATGCCCTTAAATTTTAGATAGACCAGTCTAAAAAAGAAGACACAAGAAGTTACACATTTTTAAATTCCTAAATTCGCTGCGTGAGTGTAGATAAATATTTAATTTCCCAGTAGCTTTTATCAAGGTTTTAGATGATTTTTTGAATCTTCTTTTGAAAAAGTCAACTGAGAGACTTTTGGGCATAATTTCACCAGGAAGTTCATTCCTGGTCAGAGTGCAATGTCGAATGAAGCTGTTCTTCAAGTACTCTGTCCCTGTTTTGCCAAACTCAAGACAACTCGAGCAAGCTGTATGCCTTCATGTCTGTCTTGTCGGTTGGACTATTAGGGGCACAATACACGAAAAAAGCTCCAGAGAGGCAGGGAATGCATAAAGTTGTAGAAAACAGGCATCAACACAATATCAAAACCTCTCACTAGCAGACTGGAGGGATTGGAGGGAACAACAAATCCTGCCCTATTAACCCCATTTGGGATCTTTTGAGTGGTGCAAACGCCGTTTTTGGAGCACCAGCCTACCGAAGGTATCCATACTTAGAGATGGGTCTAATGCAAGACTTGCGAAATGAGATGATCAAGCTGAGCAGCAGAAGGCTTTTGCAGTTAAGGGTGATCCTAGCTTTTTGCACATGAGGTCCTTATCCAATCAGGGTGGGATTTTTGAAAGACATATGTGGACAAGTGGATTCCAAGGAAACAAAGCTCGTCAACTTTCTTTATAGCTTCGTTCATGAAGATGAATTTAAGGTGTATGCCTGGCCCTTTTTATTGAAATTTCCAGCTCTTTCGTTTTTGATGCATTGAAACTTACTATCTGGGTATCAGACGACTTCAAGTTCCAAAAAATCCATCTTCAGGGGCAATGAAGCTTTGGTTGGATATTCATGTTTTGGGATGATTTTTTCCTTACAAATCTCATTGTTCTTTATAAGCTCCCCTTGGTCTCCCCCCTGGTCAATTAACTTACTTAATAGCCCCCTCACATCAAATACTCTCTCGAAGTTTCAACTGGGCCCATTGATAATTTTTCCAAAATAATTCGTTTATGTTCTCTAAATAATACAGATATGTTATTTTGATAGCATGGTTGTACATAGCACACTTGTGTTTAGATCAAGTTAAAATTCAATTTATACCGGCCACCCCCTTAACATCTATGTAAGTTTCAATTTAATACCTTATGCTGTTCTTGAGAGACTGTATATATACCATTTTTACAATCTGGCAGAACATAGGCTACTACATTTTGAAGTATCTTGTTCCTTAAATGAACAAAAATTATAAGTCCAATAAGAGCTCATTGCACAAAAAATGTTTTTTTTTTTTGTTATTTTTATTGAACAAAAAAATGTTATTTTATTTTATTGCACAAAAAATGTTTATTAATGGTGAAAATTCGCTAGCCTGGTTCGAAAAAATCATACTTTGCATGGAGGACGGGGCCTGGAAAAGGACAAAAAAAAATTGTTCTTCAAATTTTAACTTATGAAAGGTCTTCAGCCAAACCGGCCAGCCATGACAAAAAACAACAAAGAGAGGTAAAACTCAATGAAAAGACGTCAAACGAGACTCCAGCCAGTAGAGAGAAGAGATGAAAGACTAAAGCAACGCAAATATTTTGCCTATATGCAAACTAGGTGCCCTCAGCACAAGACAAAAATAAACTAAACTAAAATCAAATAAAACCACCACCAATATTAATAAATATAACTGTCGCAACTGATCCACGTAGGGAAAAGAAACTATTAGAGTTACTTCAATGAGAACATCAAAGCAATTGAGAAAAAATTATAAAAATTTAAACTAAGCTATCTATTCTGCCGTGAAATAAACCTCTTGTTAGCTAATATTGAAGCAACTCTTTTTGGTCCAGTTGACTATTGGTTAATTTTTAAAAAGACAATCATAAATTGGGTCAATATTCAAATTTCCCATGTCTCTATTTATTGAAAGATTAGCAAACATATGTTTTTTAATTTCTATAGCCTCCCTCGCCCCCTGAGAAAAACCCTTGTCACAAGAAACAGCTGTAGCCTCATCAAATTGTACAAAATGTTCAAGATAAAAGAACGTATGTTCAACCAACGCTGAAACAAAACTTTCAGGAGGAGTGCTTAATTGTAGGGTTTTTTCTATTGAGTTGTGGTGCTCAATAAATTGTTGGTGAGTTCTACCAATATAAAACCATATAAATTTGGAACAGTGTTGTCTTTATTTGCCAAGACATCAACAAAAACAAAAAAAGAAAATAATCACAATAATCAAAATTAGAAAAAGAGCAAATGAAAGCAGATTGAGTGTTTAATATACAATGGTATTAATTCCTAAAAGTACCAGCAGGTCCAATATATTGATGTTATAAAAATAAAATGTTCAAAATATGTTTTGTTTTTCTGTAAAGCACAACCAATAATCAGACACCAGATTTGTCACTTAGTACATTATTGTCCTATAGTCCAATTAAATTTAAAAAAAACACGATTTTTGACTGCAAGTAGGGAGCGACATAAAACTTAAAACGAACAGAAATTATTCTGTATATGAGAGTGGTTGTCCCCTCCTCAACGCCTCGCTCTTTACGCTAAATTTGACTCTTTCTCACAACTATACTTTTTAAAACAATAAAAAACTTTAGCATACAGAGCGTTGCGTTGAGGAGGGGACAGCCCCTTTCATATACAGAATAATCTCTGTTTGTTTAAAGTTTTAATGTCGCTCCTTACTTGCAGTTATAAAACTTGTTTTTTTAATTTGATTTCTGAACGTTTTTTAATTAATGCATGTTTTGATTTTGGCTCACCACACTTGAATACTTAAAACGAAATTTGCACATTTTTTTGGGCTAAATAGCATTGCCATAGTTTTGATCAGACGGTTTTGATTAAAAAAGGTGAGGGAAGAGGCCTAGTTGCACCCCAATTTTCGGTTACTTAAAAAGCCAACAAGGACTATTCATTTTTTTACAAACATTTTTATTAGTAATAAATACACGCAACTTACGAATTAATTTATGTAACAAAATTCTATATTTTTATTACATATATGAAAGGGTTCTCCCCTCGTCAATATCTTGCTCTTTACACTAAAGCTTGAATTTGGTCCCAATTCCTTAAGAATGAATCCCTGAATCACAAGGGCCGTTGAATAAATAGTTGAAATTACTAAAAATACTTTAGTGTAAACAGTGGGGTATTGTGGAGGAGACAAACCCCCTTATATACGTATTAGTTTCTGTTCGATTTAGGTTCTTATGCTGCTCCTTACTTCCACATGAAATAAACTTTTTTTTAGTTATTTACTCATGTTTTTTTTTTAAGTAAAGCTAGAAAATCCTATAGCGCCTTCATGGAAATTTTCTTCCCATCATGATGAATTCCTCCATGGATAGATCCTCCCATGTAACCCCCTTTTAACATGTAAAAGCCCCCTGAAAACGTCTGTACACGTCCCAATAACCATTAGTATATAAACAATGGTCAAAGTTTGGAACTTGCAGCCCCTCCCCCGGAGACTGTAGGGGATTAAGTCATCCTGAAAGACATAATTATTAGGTTTTTGACTATTCTGAACAAAATGGCAATCTCAAATTTTTGATCCAGCGACTTTGGAAAAAACTGAGCATGGGAGGGAGCCTTTGGTCACTTAAAAAGAGCACTAGAACTTTTAACTTCCACTAGAATAAGCCCTCTTGCGACATTCTAGGATCACTGGGTCAATACAATCAACCCTGGGAAAAAAACAAAAAATGAATAAACACGCACCCATAATCTGTCTCCTGGGAAAAAAATACAAATTCCACATTTTTGTAGACAAGAGCTTGAAAATTCTATAGTAAGGTTCTCTGATATGCTGAATCTGGTAGTGTAATTTTTCGTTAAGATTCTTTGACCTTTAGAGGATGTTTGAGGATCTTTAGAGGATTTTATAAAATAAGCGAAATTTTCTCAGGCTCTTGACTTTTGATGGGTAAAACTGAACTTGATGAAACTTTTATGTTTAGAATCAGCATAAAAATACGATTCTTTTAATGTAACTACTGGTATCAAAATTCCATTTTTTAGAGTTTTGGTTAGTATTGAGCCGGATCACTGCTTACTAAAGTTTGTTACCCCAAACTGCTTGAAAGAACAATGCACTTCTGGCAAAGTATTGTTAAGTTAAATAATGTTTTAATTTGTGAAAATTACTAGACATGAATACTGTGTTACTTTAAATTATAACTAGGGGCATAAGAGACATGACTATGTTTAAGACAAAAGTGCAATTACTTTGGACTTCAAGTTTAGGCTTTTTTCTGAAATCTGAATGTTATCTAGCAATTTTCTGCTAATTGAAAGAAACAGAACAACTAACGTCTCTGGGAAATATATAAATTAGTCAGAAGGTGAAAAAAAAAATATCAGCCTTGTTTACTACTGAATATAAATAGGCTAACAAATAGAATATGTTGAGTATAGAATTGATATTCTGAGCTGACAGTCCTATATATGATGTATCATTCAGAGATAGAACCAATTTTGATTATCTGCTGCACCTGACTGCGTTCTTCCATGTGTCCTTCATGAATGTCTAACAGTCTTGTGCCAACTGCTTTACAACTTATCATTAAATTTCAGACTAACACTCGATTTGAAAACTACCCTTATTATTCCAATATTTAACAAAGGTAGAAATGACCTTGTTGAAAATTATTGATTTATGACAGTGGTCTGAAAAGTTTCTAACCTAATATAGATACAGGAACATTTATCTTCAAATTTATTTTTATTTTTTTGCTGAGTTTCTTTGTAATTTTACACTAGTGTTGTGACTTGTAAGATTATTCTTGGGAAAATTGAACATTTAACTTAACCTATTTTAGGCCTACTCTATTTTTCTGGAGAGGTCAACCTCTAAAGAAGTAGCCTACCAAGGAATCTAGAACTCATTCTTTACCTCATGTCTCAGGAAAAGCCTTACACCTTCTACTTGATGGAAAACTGGATAATGTGAAGAATCAATTTGATCTCTCCTGTATACATCTGAAAATATTAGGAAGTTATCTAAACCTGATTGAATAAGTTCATTTTCATGAGCAGAAGAGTGACCTCTTAAAAGGTACTTAGAATTCAGGTAATAGCAATCACTTTTGTTTCTGCTAACATGATCTTCAGGTACTAGCAAATTGTCAAAATTCTGTTCTACAGTAACTATAGGGTATAAATTGTCATACACTGAAAATAATGGATTACCTCTATTGTTTTTATAGTGAAAATAAAAGAAATTTGTTATTCGTTCTCTTAATAAACTCAAAGGATGGCTTTTCTGAAGATGCAAGTTCTTTCCAATGTAAGATATAATTTTTGGAGTCACATTAGTCCAGGAGTCAACTTCATATGACTTTCCATTAATAAAAATCTGGTTGGAATTTGAATATTTTCTTTTAAAGAAACAATGATACACTATAATTCTTGAGGTAGTAAATTTCCCCAACACAGATGCTATGAACATTGCTGGAAAACACTTCTCGTGATCACAGTTTAAATATTTTGCTTAAAGCAAGTTTCACAAATTTCTTTTTAGTCGGAATAAGCCAAAATGCGATCTATCCTCCATCAAAATAAACATAAAACCAACATAACAATAAATTTTTTATTTGTATCTTCAATGATATTTTTTATTTGTTTGCAAGGGAGTTGAGATATAAAAATTTCAGTATAAAAACTTAAATGATTTTTCATAAAATGTATATGACAGTCGCTAGAGATTCTCATATAAATCATTCCGAATTGCGCGCGTGCGACAAAATTAACCTAAAACATTTAATAGGATTAAAATCTGTTTCGGTGCGCTATTGAACAAAAATAATTTCAATGACGGAATTCAAAAAAGCACCTTCTGACAATAAATATGTTTATCATAATTTGCAATTTCTTATAATTTGCAATTCTGCCCAAGTACTAGTCACTCCTCGTTTTGGACTTTTCGAAGTGTAGTCGTCTCAACTAAAATTTCTATCTGACATATTCATGCTTCTTAGGTGATATGAAAAACTATTTGCTAAGTTTTAAAAAGAGAGCATTTGCAAAGTAAAGTACTTTCAATTAAAGTAGAATCCATTTAATTTACATAACAGACGAAAAGTAAATGAAACAGATATCCAGCCGGGTAATTTTTGGCAACCGATAAATTAAGTGCTTACACAAATATGCCTGTATTTTTTTTTTTTTTTTTTTTCGATAATGTTTTCATGACTAGTAGAATGTTAAAAGTCAGTTCTCTCTGAACATTTTATCTTAAAAGGAGATACTCAAGAAAATTAAAAATAACTTGTAAAATGGCTATGAATCTTCCTAGAATTGCTTATCAGCTTTAATCCTATGGTCGTTTAATTTAATCAATAAAAAAAAATCAACAAAACAAGCTTAAAAAAAGTAAAGAATTCAACTAAGCCAAAAATGGGCAGAAATAAATTCAAATAGCCTTCCAAGCGAAAAACTACCACAAATAACTATCAATAAATAAACGAAACTCAAAACGAACCAAGTTACAATAAGTAACCAAGCCATGCTCAAAACAAAGAAAAACTTAAATGAGTAGGACCGAAAACCCTTCAAGTCTTCTCAGAAACAGAGCAGAATTTTTAATTTACTAAAAAAAAACAAATCACCTTGGATGGTGATTTTAACATGTACTAATATTTATTCCTCAGAGTTTTGATCATTTTTTATTTATTAAATTGAAAAAAGAGAAAACCTTTTAAGGTGCTTTGCTTTCAGTAAAGTGTAAATTTTTACCTGCTCGTGCTGAGTTTTGTTGTCCATCTTTTGATAGACTTAAGAGCCATCTGGTCCATTTCAATAATTGGCTCTGCAACCCACTTTCTGAGCTCTAATCATCATCTCACCAGGATCTTGTAAATCTTAGTTAAATTTTTAGGAGATCTACTTGTAATTTTGCGTATAGAAATATGTATATAAATATGTATATAAACTTATATTAAAATGCGAAAATCAAAACTAATGATGTTAAAAAAAATTTTTAAACAAGCCTAGCATCTTTACTTCAATGAAGTTCAACCAGGTTGAAGTAAGGATGCTAGGGCTGTTTTAAAAAATTTTTAAACATTATTATTTGTTTTAATTCTCGCATTTTAATGTAAGTTTATTTATATTTACATATTTTTTTCTCTCTCTTTCTCGTATTGTGCTGAAGACGGCCCTTGGACATAGGGCCGAAATACTCAGAGAATTGATTTCCGCTGTCTTGAAAAGATTTTCCCTATTGTCTCAACTTTGTATTTGAAAGTTATATTAGTTTGGTTTGGATTTTATTTTCAAACTCAATTTTATGGAAAAAAATAATATTTTACATTATTTTTCTTGTTTTTCTATAAGAATCCATAATAATAATAATACTTTATTATTAACCCACGAATAAATACAAAGAGAAAAGCGAACTAAAAAGAAATAAAAAAGGAAGAGAAAACACACAACAGCAACAAATTTTACCTTTCTGTCAATTGATCTTATGATGTCCTTAGGATTTTGATCTTTACGGTATCCTGAAAGTTCCAAATTAATATACTCAGTCATTTCTGAGTTATACCCTTTTTAAAGCCAGTACAACCATAGCTTGTCTTAATTTAGTTTAAAACTCCCCTCAACCTTCTCTGAAAAGCTCATCTGAATGCACTTTGCTTTTTGGAAAGTAAATGTCAAACATACATACCATTCTCAATAATATATACTAGAAATACCTATATTGCGGATATTGTCAAGAGGACTGTGTGAAGATTGTGATATCCATAAAACAATTACTGAACCTTTCAACAATGCTGAAGAAAATGAATATCTTCAAATTTCAATTGGATGTATTTTGGGGAATGGTGGGCTTTGGGCGGTGGACTGGTTGCCGCTCTATCACTTTCGACTTTTCAAAAGGATACTAGGACCCCCAATTTCCCATTGAATGAGCCATATTCAAAGTTTATGCGATCACCTTTTCCATAAAAACCTTAAATGCTAAGAATGGGCAACTAACATAACTTATAATGCTTATCGTGAAAGACATAAGGGGGGGACGTCATGATCCCAAAGAACAAAATAACTGGACCTTTCAAATATACTTAACAAAATGACTAACTCAAAATTTTGATTGGATATGTTTTGAAAAATGACTGGCGGGGAAGGGGGGGGGGCTCGCCCTCCATTCACCTTCGAGTACTAAAAAGGGTACTAGAATTCTCAACTTCCAATCCAATGAGCCCCCTTTGTAGTTTATGTGACCCCTCTTTCCATAAGAACCCTATATAACCCTGGGGCATAACTTACAACCCTTGCCCTGAGGGTTCTAAGGAGGGTTAATCTTTAAAGACATAATTACTGGACCTTTCAACAACGCTGAACGAAATTGCTAACTAAAAATTTTGATTGGATATATTTTGGGAAATGAAGGGCGTGGGAGGGCTGGATGGACTCCAATCACTTTTGACTATTAGAAAGAGCAATAGAACTTGCGATTTCCAATCAAATGAGCCTCTTTAAAATTTTTAAGACAACTCCTTCTATACGAAGCGCAATGGTATAAAAATAAAAATACTTTGCTCAAATTTTTCTTTACGCACGCTGCCAATTGCACTGCCTATGATCTTTGTACTATAACTCTTCCTGTTCGCCTGTGAGTTCAGGAGACTTGTTGGTCATGTTTCAACCCTAAAACCCAGTAGTCCACCTGGAATTCTAAGCAGGCCAACCTATTCGTCTTAGGTCACTTGCTCCAAACGAATTCAGTCCCCCGTTTTGCATAGGTCCACTGGACATTGTGTGTCATGCGTTAACCCAGAAATCTCGATCACCCCATTGTGCTAATACTATCTACCTTATATCTGCTCTTTGATGGATGGATTATAGACTGCCATTCAACAAATGAGAATGACATCATTTCATACAATCCTAAAAAAGGATTAGGCCAGCTGTGGCTCTTAATTAGCCTATCTGTCTTAGCTTTTCCTCCAATTAGTCATGGCTTGATGGCAACTTGACTTTAATTAAATTTATATCAGATGTATTTCAGGAAAATACTACGCGTGGTGGGGTTTATAAGCATGCATAATTCTTGCATCCAGAGAAATAGGTCTGTTTTTTAGTATATGTTTGCCCTTATGGTACTGTATGTGTCATTTTACTTTGCCATTTTCACTTCATTTGGGAAATTTGGCTCCAACCTTGCCCTCCCGAGATTCTGACGAAATTACACCAGAAGATTTTGACAAATTTTTCAGTAATTAAAGTATCGATAACCTAACAATTGAGGTGAAGTCCCTTCCCGATTTTTCAGCGGTGCTTGAAGCAGATAATTAAGGTGCTTTTAGCAGATAATTCATCTTTTTCTCTAATCAAGAAAGCTTCTGCTTTCTTAATTAGAAAGAAAACTTAGAAAACCCTGGCCAGAAAGGTACGAGGAAAGGAAGTGGACATGGGTATTTAAATAATATATATCAACGCCAGCGTTACCGGCTTGGCTTGTTTCAAGCCCTGGTGGCTTAATTCTCTGGGCTGGGGTGGGCGTTTTTTTTGCGGGCTTGGGGCGGGAAACTGGGCTTATTGTTTTTCAATTTGGCTTGATTTCGGCTTTTTCTACTCCAAAGAATAATATTTATTATTTTTTTTACAATTTTTTTTTTCAAGTTTATGTTCATTCTTTTACAAGACTTTCGAGGAAAAAAAGCGAACGGATTTAAGGAAAAGTTTAACTATACCCAACGATTCACTAAAGAAGAAGAAGAAAATAAGTTAAGTGAATCACAAAGAACTATTTATTACGGCAGATTACTAGTTACAACTATTGAATAGAAACGTTTCATTTACAAAACATGGATAAAGGTGAGACGCCAAATACTTTTTTCTTGAAATTATGTTTGAAACAGATGAAGATGGATTTCATAACCCCCGAGGATGGAACACTCAAAATGTTACAAAAGAATACCTTGCAGTCCTAATTTTGTCCTAGGTCATTTTGAATCTGCTTCTTGTCAGCTATGATTTAGTTTGTCACAATTTTTCGTCAGCATTTTATGTCAACTTGCATTACAAGGTTCCAGGTTATTTTTGTAAATTGTAAATATTTCTATATTTGCAAACCTTCAATAGACTGAACAAGCACCGTAGAGAATTAAAATACAAAAGTTCAGTGCTTATCCTCTGTAGGCTGATTCTCTATTAACGTTCTTTATAGTTAATGCAGGTTTCTTGAAATTATGTTTCAATTTCAATCCCTCTTTTTTATGCTTTTATAGTATATGTACAAGGAGATAGAGTGTAAGGAGGCAGATAGTTACCAGAAGGCTGAAAAGATCCACATAGCCTCAAGCTTCATTTAATATCCAGTGCCTCATTACATGCAGAACTAGTAGCCTGTCTCTGTGGTTTGTCAGCTCAAACGATTGAAGTAAAAAAAAAAATATCACAAACTGGATGTTACAGTCTCAAAGCTTTTTATTCAAAGTCGATACCTGAAAATATGAGGCTTTCCTCAAGCTGTCTGTACTGTCTCAAACTGTCTCAAGCGAGTCTGTAGGGCGTCTTTACTCTTACGTCAAATGCTTATCCAAAGCTCGCGCAAAAAGTCACTTTAGTCTTCTTCCAAATTGTTTCTCACTTTTAGAAGTGAATAACTCTCGAAAGCGGTGCAGGATATATTTGACACTTTGCAGATTAACCTGCTGAATCAAAACCCCATTCTTTTTCTAGGAATTACTCTGCTCGATGTCAAATCACGAAAAGCGGAACTGAATTTGGCAGCACATGCCGCATGTTATTCGTCGATTATAACTATTGAATGCCTATCCACCATTGTCACGAGCGCTTTTCTTGGACCAGTTTCCGAGGCAACGAAATTGAAAAGAACAAAATGTTCAACCCTTATCAAGAATGTTCTTGGACCAGAAAGTCTCCAAGAGATTGTCGCTGATATTGGTGACAGCGGATATTCCCTTATTATGGACGAATCGACTGATGTTGCCACCATAAAATTTATGTGTATTTGTGTGAGATACTATAGACCCAAGATGAAGAAAGTGCTTTGTGCTACTTTGGGCAAGATCGAAGTACATTCGACCACTTCTGTGATTTTACATCAAGAACTGAAAGACTTCTTAGCTTAATGTGGAATTCCCCTAAAAAATCTGATAGGTATCAGGACAGATGGAGCAAACAACATCTGTGGTGGGAAGCATTCACTGTTTACATTATTACGAGATGACGGGTTGCCTCAACTCAAACTCTTCATTTGTGTATGTTACTCCTTACATCTGTGTGCTTCAGAGGCTGTTGGAGAGCTTCTAAGCAATTTGGATTTCATGCTCTCAGAGACTTACAAGTGGTTTAGCGTTAGTCCGCTATGAAGAGAGGCATATCAGCAAATTTTCAAGCTCATAAGTGATGGGAATACCATGTTGAAAATCATTGCTCCTTCCAATATTCGTTGGCTGTCTCGATATAGAACAGTCGTTCACGAACTCGAGCAGTATTCTAAGCTGTCAGCACACTTTCGATTAGCTAAGGAAAAGGAACGTTGCAACACCACCCGAATGCTCCATGATATGTACCTCGATGAACGAAATAAGGCATATATTGTTTTCTTGGAGCCATTATTGGCCGAATTCCAGAGTGTTAACCTCCTTTTCCAACACACTAACGCTGATCACTTTCGTTTATTTGAAGAGCTAAAAGAGTTTGTATTAAGTCTTCTGTGGAGAATATTGCACACGTCTGCAGTGTCATCGACAGTGAATATGGACTTCGAAATTTATTACCTTCCTACAGCCCAGGTTGACTACGGATACGAGTTCCTTTTGGAGCTTGAAAGATCTAACCTGACCAGTCATCAAAAGGAAGAAGTAAGGTTGTGTTGCCTCAAATTTCTCAAGGCAGCTACTAGAGCAGTTTTAAAGCACTTGCCCCCAGCTCTTGAACATATTAGGATCTGCCTCAAGGGCTCGGCTGGGAAATGGCCCCTTTGTCCTTTTTATTTAGCTTTCATCTAAAATAGCAGCAGTCACATTTAAATCGTCCAACTTTGATCCTAAGTCTGAACACATGTTCTTTGATTTCAAAAGTCTCGAGTTTGAGAATTCCGTGGACGAATTCGTTTCCAAGTAAACAGTTTTATTTTCGCACCATAAGTTTTTCAATGCAAAGGCTTGGCGTCAAAAAAAAACTTGAGTTCAAAATATTAATCTGCCATACAGATTAAGGTAATTCTTTAAATTTCAAACTTAAAAGCAGCAAAAAATGTCAAGTATTCCTGTCTGCCAGGTAGGTTTAATCTTCTTCCCCGCGAATGTTGATGGGAGATCAACAAAATTACGACTTTTCTGAATTTTAAGGAAAAACGATGAGAATAGCTTAAGGACTGAAAATTTAGCATTAATGGTGCATCCAGATATAGCATTCTCCGTGAAACAAGCTTTCGGAAACGCTCACTATAAAATGAAATCTCAAAAGTGGATTATTTCGGTAAAATTTCTTGGGGCTTGTTTTGAAAACCCTAGGGCGTATTTTCTGCGTTGACAATCTGGCAACACTGCTTGAGCTGTCACTTTGGAAACAAATTCAAATTTATTACATGCTCCTTATTTTGAGGAAGGTATGTTTGAGGAGAAGTACCCATTAAATGCTGATACACAAGGTATGCTTACTGCGTTGGAATTCTCCTTCTGACTAGCTATGATAAAAAGATGCTTATTCTCATTCTTGTCAGAAGAATTGTACTTAGTTTAGTTTTACTGTTATTCAACTTTTAGTTTAGGCTACTAATTGTATCATAGCCCCCCTGCTCTGGTTTCTGGATTTAAGCCCAGTATAAGCAGTGGTTTAATTCTAGGCCAAAATCAGATAGATATCCTATCCAAATGAAGTCATCATTTCAAGGACAACTTCTATTTTGAGCCCTTAAGTGGTCTGCATTTAGCCTATTAAGAAAAAAACTGTCTAGCAATAAAAAATTGCTGTGAAATTTTAGTTTATTGACTTCTTGCTATCTCAGAAAGGGTTTAGGTTAGGAAAATGAAATTTTCAGGGATGAATCTATAGAGTAAAGTATGTCCTGGGAAGGTATTTTGAAGCTACTACCTATAGCCTACTCCTTCTTCCTCTAGATGGCCCTGACCTTTGATGACCTTTAAAAATATGTGTGGTATAAAAATGAAACCTTGCAAAATAGATCTTCTGCTTAATTGAAGTACAGCAAAATTGTTTTCAGCTTCATAACTTTGCTCAATTCCATTTTATAAGGTTTTAAAGATATGTAAATACATTTCCTAAATTTGAAAAAAAAAACATTGATATGGCTTAGAATTCTACTCAAATAACAGGAATTGTATTTTCAGAACTAAAGGCAGAGAAAAAGCAACTAGTAACTGAAAATTAAGGTAAAATATTGTTTTGTCAAAATTTCAATAGGTGTAGACCTATCATGTAGGCAAATTTCAGGGCCCTCTAGAGAGAGAAGGAGTAGAGGTGGGTACTTTAAAATACCTTCCTGGGACATACTTTAGCCTGTAGACCCATCCCTGAAAGTTTCATTTTCCTAACCTAAACCCTTTCAGAGATAGCAAGAAGTCAATTGACTAGAATTTTACCATAGGCCTAGTTGCCAATTGTGGTAAAATTCTAGTTTATTGACTTTTGTTTATCTTAGAAAGGGGTTAGGTTAGGAAAATGAAACTTTCAGGGATAAGTCTAAAGGCTAAAGTATGTCCTGGGAAGGTATTTTGAAGTACCCACCTCACTCCTCCCTCTAGAGGGCCCTGACCTTTGATGACCTTTAAAAATATGTGTTTTATAAAAGTGAAACCATGCAAAATAGATATTCTGCTTGAATGAAGTACAACAAAATTGTTTTAAGCTTCACAACTTTGCTCAATCCCAATTTATAAGGTTTTAAGTATATGCAAATACATTTCCTAAATAAAAAAAACAAAAAAAAACATTGATATGGCTCAGGATTCTACTCTAGTACCAGGAATTGCATTTTCAGAACTAAAGGCAGAGAAAAGGCAACAAGTAACTGAAAATAAGGTGAAATGTTGCCCATCTCTGAAAGTTTCATTTTCCTAACCTAACCCCTTTCTGAGATAGCAAGAAGTTACTAAACTAGAATTTTACTGCCAATTGTAGCTAATTCAAGGAGGGTAATTATTATTCCAGTATAAGTCGAGAATTATGGCTGTTGAGAACAAAACATGTTGAGAAACAATTCTTACTTCATTTTGTAAATTAATTGTAGTTCACACATTTTGACAGCAGCTTCACTCTACTTAATTCCCAATTCCTCTAATATGCAAATATAGCCCAAATATACACTCTGATGTAGTCCAAATTGTATACATCTGGTTTTTGATTTGATCACTTTTGATTCAACTTACAGTTACATGAGTTGAAAAAAGAGTGGTGGGTGACATTATGGGTAAATGTTTAGTTTTGTCTAAAGTGTGTAGTACTGCATATAGCAAGATTCTGATGATCATATATTGTTTCTTTGTCATTATTAAAGAAGTGCATCCATTTTTGGTTGACCTTCCTCCTCCATGGGACAAACTAAAAATGCATAAAGTGGGCTTGCTTACAGGTAACATTACCTATAGAGCAAAGCATATTAGTTCATGAGCCCTGTGGGCAGTAGTGCAAGGTCTCTATTCTATATTTATTCAATAAAGAGTGATAAAACTAAAAAAACCTCAAATGAGGTTTATTAAATAAATATAGAATACAGACCTTGCCCTGCTGCTTGCAGGGTTCATGACTAATACAATTTGCTCTATAGGTAACGTTACCTGTAAGCAAGCCCACTTAATGTATTTTTAGTTTGTCCCATGGAGGAGGAAGGTCAACCAGAAATGGATGTGCTCCTAGAATTAGCATTTCTAAGTACTATAGTATAGAAAACATGCTGCTTTGCTGCATAGGCTAGTTTTCAGTGTAGACAGCTTCTGATGAAAGTAAACATTTACCCAAAATGAATAGGAAATACAGAATTTGGGCTGTATATATGCACATAAGAGGAGGGGGGTAAAGTTTAGTTGAGCTGCACTTAAAATATGTTAACTATATTATTCTGTAATCATGAAGTAACAATTATTTTCTCAATTCCTAATTCTAGACTTCTATCATTGTTTCATTTGCTCTTAATACTAAAGTATCAGTTTAGAAACCAATTTTCAAGAATTTTATAAAGAGTCTAAAACTCTTGTAAACAGCATCACAGCAAAACTAAAAGTAAACCATCAGAATCACCAGTATTGCATTGCCTATTCTGAATAGAATATTCAGAATAAGGCTATTCTGAATAGAATATTGAATAGCCTAAACAGAGAACTTTGCAGCTCCCACCTTGAATGTAAAGAAAAATCAAATTTTTCATAGTCAGCACTGATGTGTCCTCTTTTCTGTTTTTTTCTTTATTGCTGACAGGGCACTTGAAACATAATAGAGGGCTGTTTAAGGGCTCATTTAAAAGCTAATTTTTGTATCTACTTAGTTTATAACCATTTTTTCAACTTTACATCATAGTCTTACCTATAGACAAGGTAATAACTTACTTCTTGGGCCCAAATAAGTGTCAAAAATGAATTTGTCCCAGAAGTGGTTATTAGGTTTGAGAAATAAGGCATCAAATATTATACCTTTATCCTAGCAAAATTAGATGAAAAGTATAAATTTACCAGAAATTGAAGGTAGCCTATGCACATGTCTGAAGAAAGCACTGTAGGGTAAAGGTATTGATGAGTTGACAGTTTTGTGGAAAACCACTTTTTCTACTCCAGAACCATTAATTTAAAGACTTGGTTTTAAAAGGGTTTAATTAGGCTATGTTGAAAACTATCTGTGAATCTAACTGTTTGATTAGAAGTTTAAAGTTTTATCAGAAAAGGGTACAAAACTTCAATTTTCTTGAATTGGAACATTTTCACCAAGAAATTTGACAGAACAAAAAAATCACCTGTTTTCAACATAAGTCAGAACCCAATTTGACACATGTTGAAACACACTTAAACCCTAGGAATTTCACTGTAATTAGGGTAGATTTCAGAGAGAATCTTTTGTATTTTATGGATTGGGATCTTTTTGAAGGAAAACATGTATGAAATTTACTAAGAGAGGCTTTATTTCAAATTTTTTTTAGTAATAAATGAATTAAAGGTGTTGTGATCAACCAAGTCAAATGCTTAAAAATATGAACATAGCATGAGCCCAAGAAGCAGTTCCATAGATGGTGGAAAAATCTAGCATCCAATCAGTTAAACTACAATTAAAAAAAAGAAACTATGTTTTTTTCATGTGAAATATTATTATAAATAATAACTAGATCCACATTGCATGGGCAATGTGAAGTGTTGTGGGAACCTTTGTTCAGCTTCCCCAAGTAAGTGTTGTAAGAGCAATACTTTGGTTTTGTTTCCTTGCTTTGATTAAATGCTAAAGTCGTTAATCTGTAAGGATCTTAAAATAAATACTAGGTACACCAACTCACAAAAGTTGCAAACCCCTCATTGCAACTAGCAAAATTTGCAAAGCCTTCATTGCTAAAGATGATTGTAGCCTAACAGCCGATTATTACTTACATGTCTTACCACTTGAATTAAATTGGTCTTACCATCAAATAAACTGGAAACAAATAATAGGTACATTAACTAGCAAAAGTTACAAACCCCTCATTGTTGAAGATGATTATGAGCTAACAGCTGACTGTAGCTTAAAACTTCCCTATATGTCTCACAATTGCTATTGGCCTATTTTTGGTTTCAGTGTGTACCTTACTATTGAAGTTGTCAACCCCTTTAAACTTTCAAACTGGTATATCTCATGGAGGAATTTTTCTACCAAAAAATGAATATGATAATATATACTTTGATCAGCTCATCAAGAGCTATTGACTGTCGTCAAAACAAATCTATCTGTCTTAGTTCAAAAGTTGACTTTTTTGCCATTGGCCAAATTTCTAACATCCTCACTTAGAAAGGAGCAAAGGATAAACTCTAATTTCTTTAGCAATGGGAGAAATTTTAAGGTTTAACAGGCATATTTGATACCATTTCTGTATCAGCCTATTTTTGGTTTCAGTTTATACCTGACTATTGAAGTTGTCAACCCCTTTAAACTTTCAAACTTATCTCATGAAGGAATTTTTCTACAAAAAACTGGATGACATGTGCTTGGATCAGCTCATCAAGAGCTATCAAATGCCACCAGAAATAAATCTTTTAGTTCAAAAGTTGACTTTTTGCTGTAGGCCAAGTTTCTAACATCACCACTTAGAAAGGAGCAAAGGATAAACTCTAATTTCTTCAGCAATGAGATAACTTTTAAAGTTTAAGAGTTACATCTGATACCATTTCTCTACTGCAATCCCAAGTGCAAAAAACCAAGTGATAAACTCAGCTGAAATCACAAACAGAAATGGGTAGAAACAATAGATGACAGCACTTTTGGTCCCTCCCTTTTTTATTTCTGTAATTTTTTCTATTTTTTCTATTTTATCACTCAAAGAAGATATATTGGCTGTGGGGCCGGGTAGCTACTGCATAGATTTTAGTCCGTCTTCAATTTGAAACTGGTGCCTGTCTGCTTCTCTGCTAGAACAGAACTTTCCACTTGAAAGCAGAAACATGGTTTGATGAAATGAAAGCTTCACTGCATAACTTCAGATAGTTCTCTCTCACATAGGCTATAAAACTTCAAATCACTTCACACACTATAGGCTCTGGCTCAAGACAAGCAAAAACCATCCTTTTGGCCCTAGACAAGAGCTCTGTGAAGCTTTCTAAAATGCAAAGTCATATTCATTAATCCAGCCTAAGGTCCACAGTTTTTGTAAAAACCACAGAGGTTAAACCCTTACCACTTTTTAGGAATAAGCTGAAATCAGGGTGGTTGGAACAAAAAGAAAAAAGAAACGCAACAAAACCAAAGTGTTGCTCTTACCTTACCTTAATTACCTTAATTCGTACTTCAAAGCGAATTAGTTGCGAGAACTGTGATGCTCCGTAGTTGATGATGGCGATAGATCTGGTTGCTGTGCTAAGGTCAAGCAACAAACCATAGGGACTAGAGAGTGCTGGAGAGATGCAATTTAAGCCCACTTGGTAATGGTGATCACATGGTAGGTACGGTAGGTATAGGTTCGGATCTACAACTGTTATGGTAGTAAGGGCTGGGAGGGGTTTTCCCACTGGAATCTTCATGGTTTGGCCTCCCATTCCTTGTCGAGCCTCTTTTTGAATTCCTTGGGCGAGGTTGCAGAGACTGTCTCTTGGCTTAGTTGGTTCCAATCATTCACCATTCGCTGGCTTGCAACACAATTTAGGTCTTGCAACACAATAACCTAAATCTCTTGTTGTTGAGAAAGTACCCATAGTTTAACAACTATGCTTTTGTCAGAAGACCCCTTTAATTTTGACATCAATCATCTCTCATCTGTTTTACATGTCCAGTGAAGTTTCAACAGAGTCACCCATATTTCGACAGGGCCTGTTGCTGTCTGTTGAAAATTTCAACAAGGTTACTAATAGATATTCTCAAAAGAAATGTATCTCATAATAGAAGCCAATGTCTTCATTTGGATTTGGCTGAAGGAACATTTTTAGTTGGTCTGGTATTCCACTACATCAAACAAAAATTTTCAACACTTGGAAGATTGTTTTGTCAATATAATATTAGCTGTCATTTTAACTTAGTTTTATCAAGAAAAAGTCAATATAAGAAAAAGTCAATATGGCTACATTTTGGAGAAGATCTAAATTTATCATGTATCTTGATGCATTGGTACTGATCCCAAATTTTTTTGTGCCAAAAAATAACCAAGTAATGACAGTTTGAACATGACATAGCCAAAAAACTGTTGGGGGTCCATTTTGTGTTGAAAACAGGATACTGATTGAATATTCTTTTCTTATCTGATTGTATCAGATATAGTGTCCACGTTTTACATTGTCTAAATATGACATAGGCTTCAAGAGATAGTATTTCAAGTCACAACTAAGCAGAGTTATCCTGTTTTGAAAGAAAATTTCAATATTGGTTCCAAAATTGTACTCATTGGTGCCTTTACCCTAGTAACAAAGTTTTTACTTTACAGTGTTTATAAAATTTATATTAAATAGACATTTTGGGCTTCTTCCACATTACTTTACATTTTTTTTCTTTTTTTTTGTTCAGTGGAATTAGCTTATGCTCAGTGGAAAACAAGTGACAGGTGACAGAACACATTGGACTTATGTAATTTGGGCTTTGTATTTGTACATTAGGGGGTATGGGTAAAGTATCTGGACAGCATGAAGTTAAAAAAACACTGCTTACTTCATATTATGTAGAATAATTGTAGCTAGCATATTTTTCATGCAGACCTGCTATACTTTACCCTCCCCCCTAATGTGCAAAAGTATAACCCAAATTTGTTTCTAAAGTATTATATTTTCATTAAATTCAGGTATAATTAATTATGATTGACCTAACTTCACATCTTGAGTGTGTACCATAATTTACACAAGTACCAAAAAAAACCTTGTGTTAGCACCATCACAATCTTCAATGCAAACAAATTGTCCAAATTCTAAAGTATTATATTTTCATTAGATTTTGGTATACATCATTATGATTGACCTAACTTCACTTCTGGAGTGTGTACCATAATTTACATAAGGACCAAAAAAAAACATTATGTTAGCACCATCACAATTTTCAATGCAAACAAATTGTGGTTAAAAACCTAAAAAGATTCTGTAAACTATGCAAGTGCTATTTAAAAGTCATTGGGACCCTTCAACTCTCTATTTATACACTGTTGAATCCTCTGTCATCCCACAGGAAAAGTAGCAAACAAAGAGTATTTACTTAGGAGCTGCTGCCTGCTCAGTCAAATTGTAATGCTGCATAAATTATTTCCAAATGAATTTGTTTTGGTGTAATTGGATATCATTAATTAATAGTGGTAGTTTAAGGGCGTGTGTCGAAAATATGCATAAAACTTGCATTTTAAGACAAGATTTTTCAGCCTAGGGAGAGGGGAAAATCAACTCAATATATTCTGCACGATGCCTTTTCTCAAGGGGGTCTTTGAACCTGTCGTGGTAGAATCCCTCTTGTGTGCAAGCCATAATGGCTTGAAACACAGTGTATACTATTTAAAACTCAAAGAGGATACTTTAGAGAATCGTATTCCCTGGTTGAAGATAGTTTTAAATAATAGTTCTTGGCTTACCCAACATCAAGATGTTGAACTTGAATGTTTAGTTGAAAATATGGACATGTTATAGCAGGCTTGTTCAAAGTGACATTCGCATCTATTAAACTATTCGAAGTAAATAAAATAAGGAACGACTCAGCACAATAGTAACTGAAGCTCTAAAAAACGAAATTTTGACAATAATAGATAGGCTACATCTCAACGAATTGCCATTTTATGCCGATTCTAAATATATTGGCTAAAGTTCATTACGCTAAGTTTAATTTTACCTATCAAAAGCTACGAACTTGAGAAAATATGCACAATTTTCGAAAAAGGAGAGAAACATTCCTAAAAAGTCTAGGAATCTTAATGAAAATTGCACCATCAGATTTGGCTCTCTAAAGAGTTCCACAAACAAATGTAAAACTGTAACTCATTTTAGCTTCATTCAACGTAATCAAACAGTTCGTGGTAACGAACTGTAGTAAGGAGCAACCCGGCTCAATAGTAACCAAAACTCTAAAAAATTGAATTTTGATATCAACAGCTACATCAAAAGAATCGCATTTTAATGCTGATTTCAAATATATAAGTTTTATCAAGTTTAGTCCTACCCATAAAAAGTTACGAGCCTGAGAAAATTTGCTTTATTTAGGAAAATAGGGGAAACACCCCCTAAAAGTCGTAGGATCTTAACGAAAATGACACCATCAGATTCAGCGTATTAGAGAACCCTACTGTAGAAGTTTCAAGCTCCTATCTACAAAAATGTGGAATTTTGTATTTTTTGCCAGAAGATAAATCATGGGTGCGTGTTTATTTGTTTTTTTTTTTCTTTTTTTTTTTTTTTCCAGGGGTCATCGTATCGACCAAGTGGTCCTAGAATGTCGCAAGAGGGCTCATTCTAATGGAAATGAAAAGTTCTAGTGCCCTTTTTAAGTGACCAAAAAAATTGGAGGGCATCTAGGCCTCCTCCCACGCTCATTTTTTTCTCAAAGTCAACGGATCAAAATTTTGAGATAGCCATTTTATTCAGCATAGTCGAAAACCATAATAACTATGTCTTTGGGAATGTCTTACTCCCCCACAATTCCCTGGGGGAGGGGCTGCAAGTTACAAACTTTGACCAGTGTTTACATATAGTAATGGTTATTGGGAAGTGTACAGACGTTTTCAGGGGGATTTTATTTTGTTTGGGGGCGGGGCTGAGGAGAGGGGGCTATGTTGGAGGATCTTTCCTTGGAGAAATCTGTCATGGGGGATGAAAAATTCAATGAAAAGGGTGCATGGTTCTCTAGCATTACTATAAGAAAACAATGAAAAATAAACATGAAAACTTTTTTTCAAATGAAAGGAAGAAGTAGCATTGAAACTTAAAACGAACAGAGATTATTACGCATATGAGGGGTTCTAAAAATACTTTAGCATAAAGAGCGAGGTATTTAGGAGGAGATAAATACCTTGCTCTTTATGCTAAAGTATTTTTAGTAATTTCAACTACTTATTCTACGGCCTTTCTGATTCAGGGGTCATTCTTAAAGAATTGGGAGAAAAGTTAAGATTTAGTGTAAAGAGCGAGGTATTAACGAGGGTACAAACCCCCTCATATACATAATAAAAATATAAGGTTATGAAAGTTTGTTACGTAAGTTGTTTCTTAAGTTACGTATATTTTTTACTAATAAAAACTTTCGTTAAAAATTAAAAGTTCTAGTAGCCTTTTTAAGTAACCGAAAAATTGGAGGGCAACTAGGCCTCCTTCTCCACCCCTTATTTCTCAAAATCGTCTGATCAAAACTAAGAGAAAGCCATTTAGCCAAAAAAGAATTAATATACAAATTTCATTTTAATAATTTATGTGCGGAGAGCCAAAACCAAACATGGATTAATTCAAAAACGTTCAGGAATTAAATAAAAAAACTGATTTTTTTTAGCTGAAAATAAGGAGCGACATTAAAACTTCAAACGAACAGAAATTACTCCGTATATGAAATGGGTTGTCCCCTCTGCAATCCCTCGCTCTTTACGCTAAAATTTGACTCTTTGCCACAATTCTACTTTTTAAAACAATTAAAAGCTTTAGCGTAAAGAGCGAGGGATTGCAGAGGGGACAACCCATTTCATATACGGAGTAATTTCTGTTCGTTTTAAGTTTTAATGTCGCTCTATACTTTCAGCTAAAAAAATCAGTTTTTTTTATTTAATCAATAATTGAACCAAAAATAGTCATAATGTTTTCAGCTGCAAAATAGCTGGACAAATTTACTGCAAAATCAATTTAGCAGCACACCCATCACTGATCACTGCAGGTGAATTTGAACCATATTCATATGGCCAAATATACTTAGTAGACCCCTATGGAGATCTTAAAGAACACCTTTCTCTAGGAAGGATCTCTAGGAAGAAATAATATATGCTAAAGGTTAAATGAAAATGCAATATATATATATATATATATATATATATATATATATATATATATATATATATATATATATATATATATATATATATATATATATATATATATATATATATATATATATATATATATATATATATATATATATATACTAGCTGTTGGGGTGGCGCTTCGCGCCACCCCAACACCTAGTTGGTGGGGGCGCTTCGCGCCCCCCCCAAGCCCCCCCGCGCGCGTAAGTCGTTACGCGCCATATTAGTTACGCGCCATTGTAGTTGTGTCCCTATGTCCCACCTGTGAATATAGATAGATATATTATATATATGTTTTTAACTACGTAAAACTTGCGAATATACAACATTCTTTGCTGTCCCATTGTCTGTGCATATATATAGATTGTCAGGTTTACCGACTCTTGAACATGCAACATATAATGGTCCATGGGAAAACAATCCGTATTCAGATCTATACCTCATGATTCTAATGATTGCCCTTGAGCTTTGTTGATGGTGATTGCTAATCGACCATTCCCTGTTCCGGTGTCCCGGTCGTCATTTATATCCCCCGTGCCCCCCGGCGTCCCCGTTGTAGTTGTGTCCCTGTGTCCCGGTGTCCCTGTGTCCCGGTCGTCATTTGTATCCCGGTGTCCCGGTCTGTATATACATTCGTTTTTTAGTTTTGTTTTTCTCCTTTATTTTTTTCCTTTTTATTTTTTTTCTTTTTTAGTTTATTTAGATTTTTAGATTTTTTAGTTTTTTTATTAGTTTTTAGTTTTTTTTCTTTTTAGTTTTTTTTGTAGTTTTTACCTTCTTTTTAGTTTTTTTAGTTTTTTTTTTACTTATGTCCTGGTCGTCATTTATACTCCCTGTGTCCCGGTGCTTTGTTGATTGCTAATCGAACATTCCTTTTGTCCCGGTCGCTTTCTCTTTGAGTGTCGACATTTATTTTTTTCTTTTTTAGTTCTTACCTTTTTTAGTTTTTTTTTAGTTTTTTAGATGAAAATTTTTTTTTAGTTTTTTTCCTTTTTTTCTTTTTAGTTTTTTATTGGTTTTTACCTTTTTTTTTAGCTTTTTTAGTTTTTTTTTTCGTTTTTTCTTTTTACTTTTTTTTTTAGTTTTTATCTTTTTTATTTTTTTTTTTATTTTTATTCTTAATTTTATTAGTTTTCTTTTTCTCTTCTATTTTTCAGTTTTTTCCTTTTTTTTAGTTTTTTTTAGTTTTTAGTTTTGACCTTTTTTTAGGTTTTTTAGTTTTTTTCTTTTTAGTTTTTTTTGAAGTTTTTATCTTTTTAGTTTTTTTATTTCTATTTATATTTTTTTAGTTTTCTTCTCCTTTATTTTTCAGTTTTTTCCCTTTTTTTAGTTTTTTTTTCTTTTTAGTTCTTTTAGTTTTTACCTTTTTTAGTTTTTTTTAGTTTTTTAGATGAAAATTTTTTTAGTTTTATTCCTTTTTTTCTTTTCAGTTTTTTACTGGTTTTTACCTTTTTTTTAGCTTTTTTAGTTTTTATCTTTTTTATTTTTTTTTATTTTTATTCTTAATTTTTTTTTTATTAGTTTTTAGTTTTTTTTTGTAGTTTTTGCCTTTTTTTAGTTTTTTCAGTTTTTTTTTAGTTCTTAGATTTACTTAATTTTATTAGTTTTCTTTTTCTCTTCTATTTTTCAGTTTCACCTGATCACCTGATCCACAGATCCACAGATCCACAGACAACTTATTTTTATATATATAGATATATATATATAATATATATACATATAGAAATATGTGTGTGTTTTTAGTTATTTATTTGTATCCTGGATTTGAATTTTACTTGAAAACTTAATATATAGAGGGGGCCCTGCAGAAAAATTCCAATCAGGCCCGCACCTAATCAATCCAGCCCTGAGGGTGTTGTGATCAAGTAAGTCAAATGCTTAAAAATATGAACATAGCATAAAGCCAAGCAGCAGTTCCTCAGATGATGGAAAAATCTTGCATCTAGCATCAAATCAATAAAACTACAATTAAAAAAAATAATGTTTTTTCATGTGAAATATTATTACAAATAATAATTATCCGAATTTCTTGTTGTTGAGAAAGTACTCGCAATTTCGACAATTATGTTTTCGTCAGAGGACCCTTGAATTATTTCATCAATTGCTTCTCATCCTTTTTACATGTTCAGCGAAGTGACTCACCTATATTTCGAAAGGGCCTGTTGCTGTGTAAAAATTTTGACAAGGTTACATAAAAGATATTCTCAAAAGAACTGTGCTTGTAAGAGCTGAGAAACACCTACAATGCTAAAGAAGAAGGAAGGTTTCAAGAAGAAAACATTACCCAGTTAAAAATTGTTATTGCAAAACTGAAAATACATAGAAAACTTATTACAAATTTTAATTTGGGTCATTAAAGCTTCACAATCAGTTCCTGTTGCTGAAACCTCAATTAAGTGAGAATTTTCTTCTATTTTGTTTTTAATAATTGCTCAGAAATAGCCACTTCTATATTTGTATGCAAACAATGTCAAAACCACTAACTATTGTGTTTTTTGAAATACTGTAAAAAAAAAATTGAAATTTTTAGTTTATTTTTTTTTTATATATTTTTTTCTGGTGTCGTGTTGAAGACAGCCCTTGGACATAGGGCCGAAATATTCACTGAATTGAAATCCACTGTCTTGAGAAAATTCCCCTATTGTTTTGAATTTGTGTTTGTTTGGTTTGTCTAGTTGAGTTGAGGCGTGTCTCTCTTCAATCATTTCAAGAGTCTCTTTCGAACTCTTACTCAGTCTAGAGGGGCGGAAATAGCTAAGTATGTTAGCTGCAACTTCAGTGGTGGTGGTCTTGAACTGCGACCACATTTGTTTGGGATTTTGAGTGTCGTTGGGTAGGGCATCCAACCTGTTGTAGAGCTGAAGGCAAAAATTGTATTTGGTTTCACCAGAATCCAGTTTGGCGATGTTCTATCTTATCTTTGAAGCCACTCTCATCCTTGTGCTCACTGTTATTTATTGCTGTCCATATGTGTAGCTTCCAATGGCTGTCATGTAGGCTTACTGATTGGTCAGTAGGTCCAACATGGCCATTCTAATCTCCTGCTACTCAGAGATGGTCTTGCTTTGAGCATCTCTTCACTGTATGCTTTAACTCCTTGTAGAACGAGTATTTCTTGGCTTTATCAGTCTCACGGGCAGAAGCATATGCTGCTTTGATGCTTATATTGAACAGTCTACCCTTTAAGGGGATGAGGGCAATTCATGATCTAGTAGGGTCCCACATAAGAAGCACACGTTGATCTGTATTATTCAGTATGAACCACACTGTGTGAAGTCCAAAACCATTCTGTACTCCAGAGTTAAAAAATTGGTACTTCTCGTTTGACTCTGCTATATGTATCCTCAGAGGACACCTCTGATCCTTGCTTCAGAAAGGTAGATCACATCTCCCTTGTACTTGTGCAATTCACAAGCTATGATTGGGTGGGCTGTCTTTTCTGTCATTGTTCTTACATTCCAGCAGAATACTCCAAAAGTCTTTTTCATCTGGCTTATGTGGGTTGGGATGATTTGCTCATTTATCAACCTTGTCACCATCCCTAAAAACGAGGGCGCTTTGCTTAAAGCTGGGGACGCCGATAAAACTTTCGAGACCATTCATTTTTCATTTAGATTTTACATGGGAATTTCTTTGACCGTAAGCTCTCCAGACTCACGGCACCCTGTGTGAGTTGGGATTTGACCGTGCCAGCCATGTGGCTCGTCGAAAGGTTCACAGGTCTACCACTTTGAGGTGCAGAATAGCTCAACCAACAGCTGGGAGTGCCTCACTGCCGGGATACAAACTGCCTTTTTGGATCCCTTGGATCCCAACCTAAACATCTTTGGATTCAGACCAGTTTTAATTGAGTAATTTACATTTAATAACAAATGTTATAATTTTCTTCAATATTTTTATAACATGGAAAAATTAAAATAAAATATTGTGAAATAAAATATTTACTTGCTAACTTTTCCTGAAATAAACATGATTATATATTAAATATTCAGTTTATTTTCATCAGTTGTTTCCTGTTTGCTTGATTATTATTGTGATTTGTTCTTCATTTATTGTCAGTGTTTTGAAGAACTAAAGCCCACTGTTCAAAATACTTATAATTTTGTACAACACAAATATTGCAGTAGGCTTTGGAGTCTGTAATAATTTTTGTTCCTATTCAGTTAGACTTGAACATTCAATTTGATTTTTACCCGTTTTTAAGATTTATGTTCTCATCAGTATCTGTTATCTTTATGTTTGCTATGATCATTTATTTTAATTTCTGTTAATTTGGGTTTAATTTATTCTTTAAAAATAATTGCTGGGTGCTTTGAGTTTGAATTATTATAAGAATTGGTTTCTGCTGGTCTTGAATTTAATTTGGATCTTTACTTTTCTTTGAAAAACTTCCTTTCATATAATGCTTTTTTTATTATTAATCTAAAGAAAACAGCTAAAGGTTTTAAACTCCCACTTTCAGAGTAAAGGTTCGATCAAGATGACATTTTCTTTTATTGTATTTTCTCATAAAAACTAGAGTAGGCTTATTTGTGAAGTTGAACACAATTTTGGAGTTTGGAAAATGTGGATGATTAGAATCTATATTTTAGATGGATATATAGATTACTATACTAACCCCCAAAAAGTATCAGTAATGGGAAGTTCTGCATCGTGGATTGTCCTCGCACTAGGGAAATCAGCCCGATTAATTGCAAACTTACATCAGCTTGATGCTTAAACTTAATCCAGCTTAAGCTTCAACTTGAAGAGCAGGACAGGTTCCCATATTTACAAAGTAGTTTCGGTTTGTTTTGATTCTTTGTATTGCTCTGTACTCGTTATCTTGCTTGGTGTTTTCTTGTCAATGTCATAATATAGATCACACAATCTTTGGAGACATTTTTCATTAATTTATTCTCTTAAAAGCAGGAACAGTACTCCACATTTCTGTTTTAATGAGACCCCTTGCAAAATCGCACAACTACTGGTTTGGTATGATCACCACTGGAGAGAAAAAATACACACTGTTGACATGAACAAAGGAAAATTCTTGTATTTTTGTTGTTGGAGCCATAAAATTCTTTTAGAGAAAACATAGGGAGCGGGAAACAAAGTTCTGCACATAAAGAATGACAGGTTGCTAAAAATTTTCCTTGCTAGCCAATCGTCTAGGGCAAAACGAAAAACAGGTTGTCCCCAAGTGGGGTGAGGATGTTGCAGGGAAAGATTTAATGGAAATGGATACTTCCTGGGAGGGTATAAAGAGGGACGCGTTGAGTCGATTGGGATGTAGAAGGAGCGTATTTACCTGTGTTGGCCTCAGATGGCTTGATGCTGGAGTGAGTTATTAGTAGTAGTAGTAGATGATCTGAAGATTTTTAAATATTTTTAGGTTCCGGTATTTTGAGTATAGAACAAGAAGAAGAAGATTATTGGAACACATCTGAAGTTCAGTCGTTTGACTTTGGAGATTCGTCAAAAAATGACAAAATATTATCTTTCTCTTCTAAAGAAACGAATGAGCTTCTGAAAGTTGTCAAGAAAGAAAACGCTGAATCAACAGTTCCTAGCGTAGCCTCATCAGGGTCTCTAACCTCGTTTGAAGAATTAAACATTTCAAAAGAACCAAAAGAGTTTAAAATTGTTAGTAATCCCGCTCAAGCCGTAAGAGAACTTTTAAGTGGTGAGAAAGTGGTCTTAGAAGTCTTCACTTCCCTTCAAGCGAAGAGGGATCTACTAAAATCAGCAATTGAGTCGCATGATACTGATGTTATATTCCATATTTTGCATTTCCTCAGGAAAACTTTGAATGAGTATGTTCTAAGGAAATTCCTTGCTGAATATCCCTCTTCAGCAAATGTATATGTAAATTTACTTTTAGTTAATGGGGAGACTAGTGGTGCTATTGATTTCTTATCGATGCTTGCTCATTTTGAAGATGCCGCCATAATTGGTTATCAAGATATACTGAAGAAAAAGATAATAGCAGAAAAAACAAGACTTCTAAAACAACTTGCATGTAGTAATAACCATCTAGAAATTTCAGAATTTTTTAGTCTTCATGCAGATTTACTTGAGAAACAAAAATTATTACGTTCTTCGTATCTTGACCCGGGTTCAAAATTAAAGTGCCGCTATGTAGATGAAGGTATACCTATGGACCCCATTATGCGCTCTAGGTTTCATATCCCTTCTGTTGCTGATCTGGTAGGTACACCTGTCGTCTCTACCTTAAGATACCTTGCTAAACATGACTTCAAAGCTATTAATAACCCCCAGACAACTTTACTTAAACAGCTCGACGTGCCTAAAATAATATATCTTTGGTCACTTGCATGTGGGCGATCATCAGTAGGAGCTTTTGCGGACATAAGAAGTGCTGTTATAGTGAAATCAGTATTTGGCCCTCCCCGTTTAGTAATATCAGCTGAACCACTGCGAGCAATGATGCTGCATTTCGGCGCTACTGCTGAACAGTTGGAACAAGTGTTGAAAGTTGATAAGACAGACAGATAATTTTCTTGCCTGCAAAGGTATATATTGAATGTACAGTAAGAAGTTTCCTCAGTGAAGCAGTTTGGGAAAAATTAAAATACTGTGAATGAATAAATGTGCTACTTATTTGACGCCTAATTTTTAATGTTTGCTTTCTTTTTTCTTTAAACTCATGATGTTCTTCGATGGGTTTTCAGTTAAATGTAAAAAATTGATTTTTCGTTGTGTAGGATAAATGTTTACAGTCAAGAGTGCTCACTGGGGAGGATAGACAATTTTGGTGTTTCGTTTAAAATATCATACATTTATATTCTTACTATATGAAATGCCCACAGGGGAGACTAGGGGATATTCATCCCCTTCCTCTTTCCAATTTCAGAAGGACTGACTTAAAACATTCAAAACAGTGTCGAAATATGTACAGTTGGAAAGATATAGCGTTGGAGATTTTTTTTTTTAATCGTAGTCATCCCCTAAAAAAAAATTCCCTCCCCCTTGCGGAAGAACTTTAGATACCTCTTTTTATTTAAGTTTTGGAATTCAATAAATGAAATTCTTTTGGGAGTAGGTCATTTTCAGATAATCAAAGTAGAAAGGTTGGTTCTATAGCCCTGTTTCAGTTGGTGTAATAAGATGTCATAAGGATTCAACATCTGAGGAAGCCTACATAGAAATTGTAAAGAACGGGCTTTTCCTTGTCTTAATTTATGTATAAGCCAATTGGCTGATTTGGGGGTACACAACAATTTTCAGAGGCTACGTGGCCGGCCAACATTTTTTTTTATTAACGACCCTTTAATTCTAGAGCTGGCAATTTTATTTATATTTTAGCCATAGTTTACTAAGTTCCGGTAACTCAGAAGGGGATACCTAAAATGTAGTGTTGGTAAAAAGGGGTACAGTGTCCAAATAAGTTTGAGAACGACTGGATTAGCTGATATAATCCTGGAACGTGATTGTTGGATTTTCTTTTTATCCTCATTACTGGAAGTATTGCTTCAGCCCTATGAGCTTAGCTTACTGTCTTGAGATGTAGGGTGTACTATGTTATTAAGTATCTCGTTGTTGAATAAAATAACTTAATAAGAGAACTAGGTGGCTTAGTCCCCTGGGTTTTGATCCACGGTGGGCAGGACAAACAGTGAGAGAAAAAAGTCTTCTTTAGCTATCAAGTACTGAAAAAGTATAAAATTTTAATGAATTTTCTAACTTTTCAAGGAGGGAGTGGGAGGGGGTTAATACCGACCCCTTTCCTGCTTAAAGTCTTGGTTATTATCTTTTTCTGTGTCAAGTAACTTGTCACAGTTGTGAACCCTTAAAACACCTTGTGCCGAACTCGGAAGACTTAAGAAGAGATTCCTGAGATACTAGAGATGACCTGAGACTCTAGGTGGGCGTGCCTTTATAAAAGCTAACAAACAAATATTGGTCCAATAAGAGAGTCCTACTTACTTCCGCCGTTCACTCGCGCCATTTAACCAAACACTTGGAAAACTGTAGGTTCTATGACTATCTTAGTTCTATAACTATCTACCTTAGTTCTTTCCTAGGAATGATACTTGGCCGGATGATAGATAGATTTATCTATTAACCAATGAACTGAATTTTTGCCAAATTTGCCTCTCACTCAATCAGACTGTCTGCCATCAGACAGTCTGATGGCAGTCTGATCTACAATCAGTCATGCCCACAACCACTTGATTTTAATTCAAGTGATTCCGCATCCTTGATTTCTACTCTTCTGTAGTAAGCTTTGTAAAAGAATAGTAGGGAATTTAGGGAAGGATATTTCCCATTGTAGTACTTCCCATAAGGACTTCCCATTGTAGGGAAGGATAGAGATTAGCGTAGTTTCTGAAAGACTTCATTCAATTAAAATGTAATTGTACCATAATAGTCTAATTTCATTTTTTTTATTTTCTATTTTACACCTAAGGGTGGTTTAAACTCATTATTCTGTTCCTGTGATGAAGAAATATTTCTAATTATTTACAATGATTAAAGATGAAGGGCGGGTAGTGTGGTGAGGGGGTTGGGGGATGGAATGGCAGAGTGAGGGAGGGGGTTTTGAATATTGATGAGTAATGGAGACTGAATTTGTTATTTTTATTTATATCTTTATGCATCTATTAATCTGTTTAATTTAATTATTTCAATTATTTATTTCATAGGCTATTAAGTTTAGTTATCTATAACAAATTTGATTAATTATTTGATCTAATAAGTAAGTAGTTATGTTGACTTTCCCACGACAGCTAACCATCATAAGTATTTCTCCAGGGTGAAATGTGCTGTTTTCTATTTGTTTATTTGCGAATGTTAAAAATAAAATTTTGAACGCCTCCCTCATGTTAGTGGACTGTGAATTCATGCAAAGAATATGCTCTTTCGGGACTCATTAGTAACCACTACACGATCTATTTTTTTAATAATTAAGCATAGATCAATGGTATCTATTGTCTGTTTGAAATTCAAAGGCTTTTTCAACAGTCTCTATCGATTCCAAGAGAAAATATTGTTTTACTGTGCTTACTACATCTGTTGAAATGAGCATGTGCTGATTTTTTTTTTTTTTTGCTGCCAAATTCTTATATCAAAGCAGACCTCTTAAAATAAGAACCAAGCGTGTCGACAGCCAACATAGTTCGATCTATACAATAGACCAACAGTGATTATTAAAAGTGCGACATATGTCATTTTGGTCGAAAATGAGTTATGTATGTGTCGTGGTTAAACTTAGTACGAGGAATCGAATGGTGCAGTTAGAATTACCACTTACTTGTACTTGTGGCGGGAATCAGGCGTTTCCACCTCGCCTGGCATCGATGATCTTAGAGACCTTCTTGGACCATGTTGTTCGATCTTCTGCCAGCTGCTCTGCAAAAGCGAGCCACTGTGTTGACCATCTGTGACCGAATTTTCTGAAACTCTCGATTGGTTCAAGGTCTGACTTGGCCAGGTTCCACCAGTTCTTCTTCTGTCTTCCTTGGCGTTTCTTCCAGTAGCTAGTAGGCTCAACTAGGAGTATTTGGCGAGGCAGGTACTCTGGCGGTTTCCGTAATACATGGCCCAGCCATTTCAAACGGCGTTCTTTAATAGTGAGCACAACATCTCTCTGAATATTGCACATTCGACGTATATCCGCTTCGGAGATACGGTCACGTGGCTGTACTCTGAGAATTCTTCACAGACAAGTATGGTCAACCACCTTCAGTGCATTCTCATACTGTAGTTTTACCGACCGTAAAGGAGAACGGTGCGGACTAGTGCCATATAGATTTGAACTTTCGTTCGGACACTGACTTCGCGACGATTCCATAAGGGTTCTCGAAGCGAGGCAAAGACTGTCTGCGCTTTCTGTATTCTTTGTTGGATGTCAGCGTCGGAAGATCCGTCAGTAAAAACCTGGGAGCCTAGGTATGTTAAACGGTTGACTTTTACCAGCTGAACTTGGTTGACGGTTAGTGAGAATGGCCCTGTGTTGTGGTTATTAGCCATGAATTTCATCCATGTGCTGACTTTCAAGCCGATCAGGTCTGCCCAAGCCACCACGTTGTCAAGCATGTTTTGGGCTTCTATGGGGTCTGACTGGAGGCCAACATCATCCGCATAATCGAGGTCAGTCAATGAGTGATTTTGTCCAATATGCGCTTCCTGGATAAGACGACAGAGCATTTTCAAGCACCCAATCGATACAATAATTGAACAGACTCGGAGAGAGGACACACCCTTGCTTTACTCCGGGCTCAACCAAGAATTCTTCGGTTTCTTCGCCATAGACTCTAACTCGGCTGACTGACGCGTCGTAGTATGCCTTCATCAGTTCAACAAACTTCAGCGGCATTCCGTTATTCTCCAGGATCTTCCAAGGTTTCTGGCGAGTGACAGAGTCGAAGGCGGCAATGAAGTCCAGGAACATCAAGATCATGGGTAGGTTGTACCTATCAAACTGCTGGATAATGAGGCGAAAGGCGAAGATATTATCAGTACAGCCTCTATCTGGTCGAAAGCCGGCTTGATTTCCTCGAGTTCTTTCCTCCCCTGCCCCTTTGAAGCGGTTCAAGAGTATGATCCTGAATATTTTGACCCCAATGTCTATGACTCTCATTCCGCGGTAATTTTTGCATTCGGTTTTGCCTCTTTCTTATAGAAAGGTAGGATGACTGATGTCATCCTTGTCATCAACTGAACGCCTGATCAAACTGATCTAATTGCATAAACTAAGCAGAAAATTCTTACAATTAAAAAAGCAGCAAAAGTAAAATATATGTAGGTAATTAAGAAAATTAGAAATCTTGGGAATTTGGCGGACACACATTTTAAAATTCAGCAATTGGTTACCGAGAAAAAATCAATCGTATTTTTCAACACACCCAAAGAATACGTCTCTTAGAATTGTCCTATCTTTTACCGTTATGATAATGAAAAAGGGACATAGGTAATGCCAGTTTTGACAGAAGAGTATTATCTTATGGAGCTGTAATGGCATTTGTCTTCATTTTTGACAAGGAAAAAAAGGAACGTACGCCAAAAATGGATTGACCTTGAATCTGCTCAAAAGTTTGACTCTTTCTCACAGCTCTATTTTTTTAAACAATAGAAAACTTCTGCGTAATGAGCGAAGTGTTGAGGAGGAGACAGCCCCTTTCATCTATGGAATAGTTTCTGGTCTTTTAAGTTTTAACGTCGCACCTTACTTTTAGTAGAAAAACTTTGTATTTAATATATGAAAAATCAGTCGTAAAACATAATACTAGTTGCCATTCCCAAATAATTGCTACACGAAGCAGATTGATTCATGAATTATTATTTTGTGCTTTAAAAGTTTTATTTAGGCATTAATTTTCTATGCTTCTGAATTCAATCTATACTTTTCACAAGACCTCCTCCCCCTCTTAAAAATTTCGGCCCATATCTTTGTAAAACATAATATGAGATTAAAAATCAATTAATTGTCCCAGCGAGAAGAGGAAAAAGGTGTTGGAGGAGGCCAGGGACTATGGATTCCATTTAGGACCCTTTAGTCATGCTGACCTTAATTCTTAGCATTACCCAGATATCAATAAAGTGTAATTAGTCCACCACATTTGAATATTGAGTGTTTGAGTTACTTATGTGGGAAGTTACACAACCAAATATATCTTTTAACTTTAGGAAATGTCGGAAGTAAAACTTTTAATGTAAAATACCTCCATATGCTGTTTTAGTAGTAGTGGGCGCCTAATTTAAAAAGAAAGAAACGAGGGTGAAAAATCAATTAAAAGTTAGCTAAGAGCATATGCCACCAAGCAGCTTAAGACGATTTATATTGCCTTAAGGTCGATTGTCTTTGGTAATCAATCTATTATTAATATTTGAACTTTTACGGACAAACTACTGTCAAATTTATCAACTTAGTTTTTTATGGCACTTGGTATTTACAAAGTGACATATAGCGATCGTAAATTCTGTCGGTCTGTCGTTCCCGGTTTTGCTAGTTTAGGCACTTCCAGATAAGTTAGGACGATGCAATTTGGCAGACGTATCAGGGACCAAGGCATATTAAATTTTAAATAGTCGTTTCCCCAATTCGACTATCTGGGGGGGGGGGTACGGATACTTCGGAAAAATTAGAAAAATGAGGTATTTTTAACTTACGAATGGGTGATCGGATCTTAATGAAATTTATTTATCTAGAAGGATATCTTGTCTCAGAGTCACTGTCCGATCTCAGGGATCGGGATGAAACTTGTTGGCAAAATAAGCACAAATCCTAGATACATGATTGAAATAACCGGAACGGATTCACTCTCTTTGGGGGAGGGTTAATTCTGAAGAATTAGAAAAAAATAGGTATTTTTAAATTACGAAGGAGTGATCAGATCATAATAAAATTTCATATTTAGAAGGATCTCATGACTCAGATCTGTTATTTTAAATCCCGACCGGATCCAGTGTCATTGGGGGGAGTTGGGGGGGGGGAAATCTTGGAAAACGCTTACAATGGAGTGATCAGGATATAACTTGGTGGACAGAATAAGCGCAAGTCCTAGATACGTGATTGACATAACCCGACTGAATCCGCTCTCTTTGGGGGAGTTGGAGGGGGTGTTAATTCGGAAAAATTAGAAAAATTGAGGTATTTTTAACTTAAGAATGGGTGACCGTTCGTGAGGTATTTTAAATGTGATATTTTGCAGGAACTCATGTCTCAGAGCTCTTATTTTAAATCCCGATCAGATCTGGTGACATTGGGGGGAGTTGGAGGGGGAAACCGGAAATCTTGGAAATTGCTTAAAGTGGAGAGATCGGGATGAAAACTGGTGGGTAGAATAAGCAACTGTCGCAGACGTGTGATTGACGTAACCGGACTGGATCCACTCTCTTGGTGGAGTTCGGGGAGGGGTCCAGTGCTTTGGCGAGTTCGGTGCGTCTGGACATGCTAGGACAATGAAAATTGGTAGGCGTGTCAGGGACCTGCACAAATTGACTTGATAAAGTCGTTTTCCCTGATTTGACCATCTAGGGGGGCTGAAGGGAGAGGAAAAATCAGAAAAAATGAGGTATTTTTAACTTACGAATGGGTGATCGGATCTTAATGAATTTTGATATTTAGAAAGACCTTGTGTCTCGTTTTAAATCCTGACCGGCATTAAGCCTCCGATTTTCCTTTTAAATTAATCTATTGGTTCTTAGAATTTTGCTAGAGCTCGTGCCATTTGAGCTCTTGGCTATTGGCTCTTCCGACCTCATCACAAGTGCCATATGAGCTCTTAGCTCTTGATGTTATTTGTTTTTGCAGTTTAACGTGGTAACGCTAATAAAATTTTGTACTGTCCAAGAAAGTTCATAGTCTTGAAACAGCTGAAAGAAAAATCTTAGGAAGTTGACTTAAGTTAGTTCTAGACCCAAGATGTAAAGACCTAAGATGGGTCTAGGCGGCAGAAGGTATTTTTATTTTGAAGGCCTTGCTACTTAAATATTATTCATCATCCTATGCACTGAACGTCTAATACTACTACTAACTGGGGGGGGGTGGGGGTACGGATACTTCGGAATAATTAGAAAAATGAGGTATTTTTAACTTACGAATGGGTGATCGGATCTTAATGAATTTTGATATTTAGAAAGACCTTGTGTCTCGTTTTAAATCTTGACCGGCATTAAGCCTCCGATTTTCCTTTTCAATTAATCTATTGATTCTTAGAATTTTGCTAGAGCTCGTGCCATATGAGCTCTTAGCTCTTGATGTTATTTGTTTTTGCAGTTTAACGTGGTAACGCTAATAAAATTTTGTACTGTCCAAGAAAGTTCATAGTCTTGAAACAGCTGAAAGAAAAATCTTAGGAAGTTGACATAAGATAGTTCTAGACCCAAGATGTAAAGACCTAAGATGGGTCTAGGCGGCAGAAGGTATTTTTATTTTGAAGGCCTTGCTACTTAAATATCATTCATCATCCTATGCACTTCACTTCTAATACTACTACTAACAACTCACCGCAGCACCAAGCTACCTAAGGCCAACACTGCTACGCACGCTCCTCTTCCATCCCAATCTGTTCCAAGCCTTCCTCTTTACATGCTCCGAGGAGATTGCCATTTCCTTTAAATCTCTCTTTATGACATCCTCCCACCCCAACCGTGGATAACCTGCTTTCCGTTTATTCCTAGACGGTTGGCCAAAAAGAACAATATCCGGCAATGTGTCATCCTTCATCCGCAGAAAGTGCCCTAGCCATCTCAACCTCTCTCTCATTATAGCCCTAGAAAGTGAGATTGAGCCACACTTTTTGCCCCCTCATGGACGCCCATGGTCAGCCGGGTACCTAGAAGAAAATATTTTTAAATTTAAAGTCTTGTTTAGCCAAATGTTCTATTTTTTCTTCACTTGAAAGGAATGGATTTAAAAGGTATTTAAACAATCCTAAAAATTTGCTAGGAATTGAATTAATAAATCTAAAATGAGATATAGTTAACTAAGCTATCACAACTAACAGACAACCCCATTCTGGGAGACGTGTAATACAACAAAAAATAATTTGGAGACATTTCTTTCTTCCCACGAAATAGATCACAACAGGTCTCAGCTAAATCCATGTCTGGGGAGTATCTATGTATACCAAATTTCCGGGGAATTTATTTAAGATCGATTTGTTACTAAAAAAGTTTACAATTTTAACATATCCATATTGATTTTTCTAAGATTACTTGAAAGAAATATAGAAATGATGAAGAATTTTTATCTTCGGCCTCCAGATAATCAAACAGTTCGTGGTTATGAACTGTAGTAAGGAGCGACCCGGCTCTATAGTAACCGAAACTCTACGAAACGGAATTTTGATACCAATAGTTACATCAAAAGAATCAAATTTTAATGCTGATTTTAAATATATATATATATATATATATATATATATATATATATATATATATATATATATATATATATATATATATATATATATATATATATATATATATATATATATATATATATATATATATATATATATATATATATATATATATATATATACATATATATATATATATATAATATATATATATATATATATATATATATATATATATATATATATATATATATATATATATATATATATATATATATATATATATATATATATATATATATATATATATATATATATATATATATATATATATATATATATTATATATATATATATATATATATATATATATATATATATATATATATATATATATATATATATATATATATATATATATATATATATATATATATATATATATATATATATATATATATATATATATATATATATATATATATATATATATATATATATATATATATATATATATATATATATATATATATATATATATATATATATATATATATATATATATATATATATAGGTTTCATCAAGTCATGTCTTACCCATAAAAAGTTACGAGTCTGAGAAAATTTGTCTTATTTTAGAAAATAAGGGGGACTCCTAAAAGCTATAGAATCTTAACGAAAATCACACCATCAGATTCAGCAGATCAGAGAACCCTACTGTAAAAGTTTCAATCTCCTATCAACAAAAATGTGGGATTTTGTTTATTTTTTTTGCCAGAAGACAGATCACGGATGCGTGTTTATTTGTTTGTTTTTTTTTCCCAGGGGTGACCGTATCCACCCAGTGGTCCTATAATGTTGTGAGAGGGCTCATTCTAACGGAAATTAAAAGTTCTAGTGTCCTTTTTAATTGACCAAAAAATTGGAGGGCACCTAGGCCCCCTCCCACGCACATTTTTTCCCAAAGTCGCCAGATCAAAATTTTGAAACAGCCCTTCTATTCATTTTAGTAAAAAACCTAGTAACTATTTTTTGGGGACGATTTAATCCCCAACATTCCCTGGGGGAGGGGCTGCAAGTTACAAACTTTGACCATTGTTTACATGTAGTAATGGTTATAATGAAGTGTACAGACGTTTTCAGGTGGACTTTTTCGCGTTGGGGTGGAAGTGGGTCGGGGAGGGGGTTGCGTGGGAGGATCTTTCATTGGAGGTATTTATCATGAGGGAAGAGAATTTCCATGAAGGGGGCGCAGAATTTTCTAGCATTATTTTAGAAAAATGAGAAAATAAAAAAAAAAATTTTCACCTGGAAGTAATGAGTAGCATTAAAACTTAAAACGAACATAAATGTTACGTGTATAAGGGGGTTCGTCTCCTCCGCAACACCTTGCTCTTAAAGCTTAAGTATTTTAATAATTTCAACTATTTATTCTACGGCCTTTGTGATTCAGGGGTCATTCTTAAAAGATTTGGGATAAAATTCAAGCTTTAGTGTAAAGAGGAAGGTATTGACGAGGGGGAAAACCTCCTCGTATACCTAATAAATATACACAAATATAGAAGTTTGTTACGTAAGTTAATTCGTAAGAGATGTATGCTTATTACCAACAAAAACGTTCGTAGACAAAATAAAAAATCTACTTGCATTTTTAAGTAACTAAAAATTGCTGGGCAACTAGCCCTCCTCCCCCACCCCTTTTTTTTATCAAAATCATTAGAAAAGCTATGAGATAGCCATTTAACGAAAAAAAATTAATATGGAAATTTCGTTTTAATTATTCATGTGCGGTGAACCAAAATCAAAACATACATTAATTCAAAAACGTTCAGATATTAAATATAAAAAAGCAAGTTTTTTTTAACCACAAGTAAGGAGTGACATTAGAACTTAAAACGAACAGAAATTACTCCGTATATGAAAGGGATTTTCCCCTCTGCAACACCACGCTCTTTATGCTAAAGTTTTTGTATTGCTTTAAAAAGTAGAGTTGTGACAGAGTCAAACTTTAGCGTAAAGAGCGAGGTGTTGCGGAGGGGACAACCCCTTTCATATACGGAATAATTTTTGGTCGTTTTAATGTCGCTTCTTAGTTGCAGCTAAAAAAACTTGTTTTCTTTATATTTAATTCTAACAAATTGACAAGGAATCCAACATCAAATAAGCCAGAAGCAATTTATGCCCGGGTTATATAATGGGATGTCACTTGTGGATAAAAAGAAAACTATGGACGACTCCAATGCCAACTATATATCCAATGCCTCGTTTGTAATTTTTTTTTAGTTTACAATAGTTTAGCTTTCAAACTTCAAACTGTTCGGGGTGGCATTTATAGAGACATATAACATATCCAAAACTACAAACACTGCAATTTTCTGACGAATCAGATGTAAAATCACAATTACAGTACATGCAGTTCTGAAAGAATTTAAAATGTAAATTGTATTTATTTATTTGTTGTTTTTTTCTCTTGTGTGTTAGTTAAAGGTTTCTTTAGATGATTTCGGTTTTTAGTATATCTTAAAAAGGCTCCCTGACGTGGAGTCGAAATATTAGTTTTTTTATTATTGACAGTTTTGCTTTGTTTTTGTTTTATTTTTATTGAGTTCCACTACTTTTTTTAAATTAAACCCGTTTTTCTCTCTTAATCGTTTGTAAATGGAAAAGCAGCGTAGTAAAACATTATTTATCCTTCAGATAAGTATAGAAAAATGTATGGCTGTGGAGGGGGGTATTAACCTCTCATCTTTCTATATCTAGACTAAGCCAGAAAAAGGGTATTCTGAGGCGATACCTCCCTTATTATTGCAGAAAAATGTTTCCTGCATTAGTTTAAACCTTCATTTAACTAACCTTGTCATCTTCATATTTAGTAAAATTATACAAAATGATGTGTCTGTGCATCAACCATTATGAAGGATATGCGGTGGATCTTCTTATATTTGGGGGGGGAGATACCCCAAAGAGTGCATTTAATGCTTAAATATACTAAATCTCATTGAAATTGCAGCCAAATATAGAAGATATTTTGAAGAAGGGGGTGATGGCATAAATTGATATCGAATCACTGTTGATTCTTGGGAGTATTTTTTGTGTACGCCTGTACTATTGGTGCTAAGAGTGGCGTGAGGGGGGTTTAGGAGCAGGAGTGAATCTTCAGTATTTTTATTGGGGGGGGGGGGCAAAAGGGTCCATATCCAGATAGTCAAAGAACATGAGATATATAATCATTTTTCTTCGCATTGTTGGGGGGGGGGGTGTAACTGCTCCCTTATCCCCCTTCCCAAACGACGCCCCTGGTTAGGAATTATCTGCTCTAAGCGTCTCGTTTTTGCTGACATCATCTGTTTACTGGATTGAAAATTGTCCCCTGCAAAAATATTGCTCTTGCTCTTAAAATTTGTATCGCCATTTTTTTGGCGTACGAAATCCCCCTCACCCCAAGGGCAGTTTATTTGGTGAGGATTGGGTAATTTACCCTTCCCCCCAATTATACAAAATAATGACATAGCGATTAAATTATAAAACACCCCAGTAAAAGCCTTGATTCCATAGCGGCTTTTACGATTGCCCCCTCCCCAAAATTTCAAATTTGACGATTCATGTTTTTCGCATGATTTGTAAATTGAATTGGATTCTTTTAATTTTGGTCTCCCCTCTAAGCTTTACACGCTCTCGCAAATCAATCCTTGTTTATCTGCCTGATAAAAATTCAATCAAAACACAAAAAAGTGCTTTTTTTAACCCGCGAAAAACCTGGTTCCAACCAAAAAGAAAAACTAGCAGTATTGTTTCTTTCTTTGTCTTTTTTCTCTGATTTTTATTTTATGGACTTAATTTATTTGAATCTTGAATACCACACGTAATATACATGTACATTAAAAAAAAATCTTCAAGTAGGTGCGCTCGAAATGAACCTTTTTCTCACTAAAACTTTTAGGACGGAAGAATTTGCGAATATTTTTTTAAGTGGTTAAAAGAACTCAGAAGGTAAGTGTTTGTCACAATTTACTCTTGCTAGTCATTTGAACACATCGGTGGCGGGGGATGGGGGGATTCCTCTTCTTGGTGTACATGTTTAAACATTCAGCAGTAAATAATCCAAATCAAGAAAATATTTCGTGGTGAAAAGTTACACTTCACACTCGACTGTCTATCCGATTCGTTTCTTTCATTTCAACAGTCTTTCATTAGATGTTGTGCGTGAATGAGATTTGATTACCTCAGCTTTATGGATATATTTTAGAATCCAATCATGGGAGGTGATTCAGATATTGAAACAACAACGTACTGGAGGTATTTCACATATTTATTATTATTTAATCTTATTATTATTGTACGTTTTTTTAGTTGTACTTTTTAAATCATATAATTATCTGTAATATATTATATGTTTTTTTTTGAATCTCCATATGATTCAGGTTATGTCGGCACATTATTGGCATAATTCCGTTCTTTTTAAAAACCGACATCTTTTTTTTTACGGAAGCCAAGTATAATCCGGAAGTCAATCCAGTATAATCCGGAAGCCAATCCGGTATAATCCGGAAGCCAATCCGGTATAAACCAAGATTTTTTGTTTCGAGAACGAAACATATTTAGAAAACAATTCTTACTTCATAACATGCAGAATAATTTTAGTGAATAGATTTCGACTGTAATTCCCTCATACTTTGCCTCAACCCCCCTAACGTGCAAATTAATAGCTCATATTATATAATTCCAGTGCATTTTACCATGCGCCATTCTTGTTTTAACTCGTTTACCCGTAAATTAAACAATCTGTGATAAAATAAAGAAACGGAAAAACACATGGGAAATATAAAGATTTTGGGCTGTATATTTGCACAATAGGGTGGGGGAGTTGAGGAGTAAAGTATAATGGATTTGCAGTCAAATATGTTAACTACAATTATTCTGCGTGTTATGAAGTAAGATTTTTTTTTCTTAACATGTTTCCTTTTCAATAGCCCCAATTCTAGGCTTTTACCCAACAGTCTTTCGAATTTTAATATAAAAGTAATTAATCAATAAATCTTGTGTATTGACTCCAACTATTTTACAGGTAATAAAAAGGGCACCCTTAGAAAAGAAGAGATGATCCGACGTTATCCCCTCCTACAAAGATTTAAGCAATTTGCAAAAAGTACCAATCTGAGTAAAAAAAAAAAAATAGTACAATTTTCTCGCCAACCCTTTGTTCATACTTGTGGTTTCTCCCCTTCGAAATAAATTTGCAGACACTCCCCTTAGAAAAATGATCGCGGATACGAGTGAATGGGGGTCAAAGAAAATTTGACTAAGCCATCAAAACCGATGTAAATTTGGATTTTTTTTTTCCGTTACTTAGATAGATAGAAGCTAAATACAACTGGATGCCTCTTTTTACGCTCTTTCCAAATATACTAATCACTTCCTTGCCAAATTTACTTTGAGCCCTTAAAAGGACCTTTTAAAGTGACCCTTTGTTCCTCATTACAGCATGGTTCCCAGGAATTCTAAAATCTGCCTTACTACAGTCGTAAATGCTTGCTTATCTCATTCCTAAAAGTGGTTTGGTACTTATGTATTATACCGTCAACACTCAAGAAGTAAAGCTAGGTTAATCCTAATGAAAAATGCCAAAACATGATGTACGTTCAAACTTCGTTTTTCAATAGTCTTCTTTTTTATCATTTTACGGCGAACGCTGATCAATCGAGGCGCAGAAAGAAAGAAGTCGTGATAATCTACAAAATATTATAAATATTTATGGTCGGGCTTTATATTTATCCATCAAGTAGGATGAAGGGTAAGCAAAGTAATGTAGATTCATTGTTTATACAATTAAGTACTTATTGAATTTTTAGAATTTTTGGTAACCATTTTCTAGTGGCAAATAATGAGGAACAAGATGTCACTTTAACGGTCCCTTATGGGCTCAATACAAAATTTGCGAAGGAGCTGATTAGTATATTCGGAAAGAGCGCAAAAACACGCATCTAATTGTGTGTTCTCCTTCTACCTAACTAAGTAATGAAAAAATTCCAAATATACAAATACTTTTCAATAAAAATTGGCAAAGATAGTAAAAAAGTGCTGTGTAATAACTTCAATAAAACAGACAATAAATAATTCACTTTATCTCAGCTCAAACAGGCCAACTATTTGATATTTGTCTCGTACCTGACTTAATACTCAAAATACTAGGAGGTTTTCATTTTGAAAACTTGATTATTCTTTTAGACCCACCATGGCATTCACACAATCGCAATTTTACGCAAAAAATAGTGGTATTCGTTCTTTTTGGCGATTATCGCACTTGTAATAAATTTTGTGATTGGTTTGACGATATTGCAAAGATTCCTTTTATCTTTAACTTGAACAAAAAGTCGAATGTTCAACCTACAGAGTGATACACGATTGAGTGATTTGCCGGTACGCAGGATTGTTTTCAGTAAAGTGTAAGTGACACTCTAATCTTTGGAGGTTAGGGTGCTTAAGCACTGCTCCTGTTCATGTTAATTTTATTCGTTTAAAGTTTGACTTAATTATTCATTTTAATTTCCTTTCATTTACTCATCTACAAATAAAAGGAAGTTCATTATTTATCTATAGCAGTAGCTGTTATCATTATGAATTTTGTGTCTATTCTCCCGAATTTTTTTGCGTTTTCGGGTGCACATTTTTTATAATAATTTCTGTTTGTTTTTCTATGATATTTCTGCTCGCATTAAGTTTTGAAAATGGATCTTTACTTCTCTTTTGAAGATAAGTTTAACTCGGAAAAAGTTTATTAAAAGTCAATTTTTCTTCATTTAGTTGAAGTTATCTTGCCATTGGTTGGTAGTAGGAATACTTGTAAAGCTTTTTTAGCTTTTCTATTTTGAAACTAAATTATGAATTGTAATTTAACGTTTGGACTCAATTTGAATATTAAGTTAAAATTTCCGATCGACGCTAATTCTGTGGTATAAAGTTTTAACAGTAGTTTTACTTTTGAAGTTCGGGTGAATGGGCAGGGGAATTATTAGTCATACGGATTGAAAATATGCGTAATTGTTGATCTTGTAAAGCACTTGAGTGCAGTCGTCCAGATTTACGGAAATTTTGTGGGGCGTGGTGGGAAAACTAATTTGTTCAAAACTGGATGGGACTAATTCATCATTTCTCCAGTTTTCTCCATAGCTATTATTATTATTATCAATTTTGTGGTATTCACCTGAATTTCTGTGCGTTTTCGGGTACCTTTCTTTTTAGCATAATTTATGTTTATATATATGACATTGTCTGTTTATACGTGACGGTTTTATATGATATTTCTGCTCACATTAGGTTTTAAGTGGATCTTTACTTCTTTTTTGAAGACTCCCCTTTTCGTGAAAAATGTATAAAACGTTAATTTCTCGTCGTTTTTAATTGACATTATTTTGCCATTGGTTGGTATTAGGAATGCTTGTAAGGCAATTTTTAGTTTCTTTCTGCTTTAGAATTAAAATTATGAATTAGAATTAGAATGAATTATTACAATTAGGTTTTAAAATTATTTAACGTTTGGACACAATTTGAATATTTAGTCGAAATCTCCGATCGACGCTAATTTTGTGCTATAAAATTTGAATAGTAGTTTTACTATTGCAATTTGGATAAATGGGGAGGGGATTAATAGTCTTATGAATTGAAAATTTGTGTAATTGTTGGTCATGTATAGGGCTTGAGAGTATTGGTTAAAAGTACTTTGAAATTCAACGGAGGGAGGGAAAATTGATTTTTGAAAATTCGAAGGGACTTATTAATCATTTCTAACTTTTTCATTCTAACTTTTTCAGTGGAAATGCTGAAGAGGGAATTTTTCAGGGAAAACATACCCAAAAAGGTATTTTTAGAAATATAACTAGGGAGAAAATTGAGGGGCTGCCTGCCTTTATCCTGACATCCATTCTGCAGACACCCTTGAACATACAGGTACCTTAATCAAGCATTTTGATTGAAAAACCCCTATGATTTTATTTTGTCTTAACTGTTTGCTTCTTAAAATAAATGTGTGTTAAGGGCATGTATCTAAAAGAGGCCTATTTTGTTGTTCTTAAAAAATGGACGATAAATAAAAGCTTAGTGTGGTCAGTTTTATTTTTCGTCATGGAAAGGCAGTGTAGTCTGCGAAATTACCTATATAAAAAATGTTCCCTTATTTTTATTTCTTAATTGAGGTTTCCTTTGTCTTGAAATTTGATTTCAGGTGTCCCTGGTGCCTAAAATTTTGAAGCAGGCTAGTGAAAAAAAAAGTTTTTGTGTCACGAATGATGCCACCGCTTTTTTCTTCCTAAATTTATTGTTGTCGTTCAGTTTCTCTTGATCCAACTTAACTTAAACTTAGCTTCACTTAAAGTTTGCACTCTGATAGGAAAAATACCATGTTTTGCCGATTTTTTTGGGTTTCATGGGTCGATACTACGCACTTTTTTTTAAACCATTTTCCCTCTTAGTTTGCTTTGTACCAGTATACATGCGCAGTAAGTTGATCGCCGATGAGAGATAAAACGATGAAAAAAATAAAGAAAAAAGGCTGATCTTAGGTGGCATTGGGCTTAGAAAGTTTTAAAACGTATTCAGAACAGCCATTTAGAGAGAACAATTGTTCATTTAAAGGTGATTCAGAAGCAAAAAAGGGCAATGCAGGTGATGCAAAAAAGATAATGCAGAAACAAATGTTTGGAATTTGGAAAAATGGCTTGAAACTCAAAACTGGTGGCAGGTCGAAATGAAAAGCGGGTCCTCGGAGTTGAAAACCTTTGAATGGATTTTTCGTCTTCCCAATCTTGAAAAACGCTTAAAATCGCGTGGGTATGAGTCATGTATCCCCTTGTTTCTTCTTCTTTTTCTACCAGGGCTAGCAGGCTATTGCAGAATCGCAGAGGGAAGTTTAATGACTCATTAAAAAGCTACTAATCTAATAGCTAAAGTGCCATATGGCATAAGAATGGCATTTTTTGTGCATTTTCTTTATTCTAAAGGCTAGGGTGTATAACAAGGGCCCATATTTTTTATGTCCCTTTTAAGAAAAACCTTAAATGGAGGTTTAAACCTCCCACATTTCCTCGGCCCCATAGCAGGTGGACAATTTTCTTCGTTAAAAAGAGTGAAATGCGAAATTGGATAACAACTTCCCAGTGATAGACATTTTTCACTCAAAATTGAAACTGGCATAGGAATGATAAAGGTTTTTAATGACAAAGGTTTTTTTTGTTAAGTTTTTACTTAACAATAAAACTCAACTACGAAATTACAGAGCTTACAAATCACGAAAAACAGCTCCAGTAGAGCAATGGAACTGAGTCTGCCTTATTCACCCCCCCCAGGAACCCCTTGCCCATAAAACTCCCCTCACATAGGGGATTCCCCTTTAAAAACTCCTTCCTTTTAAAGGGGAAATTTTTCCCAAATGTAAACTTGAAAACCTTAAGGAAAATTAAGACAAATAAAAAGAACGAATAAAAGTGTATAATTTCCATCAACTATTGTGAAGGAGGAGTAGAACCGGAATTAGATATTTTATCGGGGGGGGGGGGCAAATGTATATTTTTCCAACCCCTGCCGCACTATCAACACTGTAAATATTACAAGTCTTGCCCAAAAATGTTACAATTTAAGCTTGTTTTGCCGCCATCCGGACGTCAAAACAAGCCACCTGGGGAAAATCCCCCAGTCCTGAGGCCTTTACCCCTCCTAGGTCCAGCCCTAAAGGAGGGTGTATATTTCTTTAGGCGGGGTAAATTCCAAAAATAGCACATTTCATTGTCCAAATTGTCTAAATCTCCATGAGCCGTCAGATGAATCTAGGAAGGGTGTAAGGGGTGATAACAATTAATCTAGGGAATGGAGGAGAGAGGTAGAAATTGATGTCTAATTCCTCTTGATTTCAGTGAAAGTTTCTGGTATTCTTCTTTATTATGAAAGTACAGAGTAACATTGAACCGTAAAACAAGGATAATTTATTCTATCACCCACCACGTGGTAGTTGTAACTTCGAAGGATGCTCATTCGATCGAAAATTGAGAGTTCTAGTTTGTTTTTTTTTTAAAGTAAAACTGAATAAAGAGTAATCAACTCCTGCCCTGTAAGCATTTTTGATATCTGTTCCTTTTGTATTAGAACATCTGATCAACATTTCAAGGAGTGCTAGGTGTTTTGCCGCGCGGAAAATTCCCCAGATGAACCCTCCCCTTTGAAAAATTCCCCACCTCCAACCGTATAATCTTCCTCTGATAAAAATTCTCCCTGGTGGAAAATTCTCCCCCTTGGAAAACTCTCCCCCATTCCCACTAAAAACTCCTCCCCCATATGAAAAAACTGAGCAGCCACAGAGAAAGTACAAGATAGGTACTTCAAAATATAGATCAGATTGCCTAAGGGCCAATAAAATTACTAGATGTCTTGTTTTTAGTGAAAATAATTTAAAAAACTTCACTGAGCCAAAACTGAGCCAAAACTGAGCAGAAATAAATTCAAATAACATTCCAAGCGTAAATCTACCACAAATCACCATCAATAAATAAATGAAACTCAAAACGAACAGAAAATACAATCAACCAAGTCAAACCAAAAACATGCAAAATTAACATGAGTAGGGCTGAAAACCCCTATGCCTTCTCAGGACCAGAACATAATTTGCACTTTACTAAAAAAAAAACAAGCAAAAAAAATTACCTTGGATTGTCAGTTTAATACTGATATCTATTTCTTAAAGTTTTAATATTTTTTTATTTATTGAAGTAAAAAGTGAAAAAATTTTAAATATATTTTGTTTCGAGTAAAGGGAAAATTATGTTTTGGTTTTGATAAGGCATGGGGGCTGTCAGCCCTATTTTGACATTTTGTTCAGCGTAGTTGAAATGTCCATAAATTACGTCTTTAAGGATGACACCCCCATCCTCAATGTTTTGGTCTTGACAAGGCATGGGGGTTGTCAGCCCTATTTTGGCATTTTGTTCAGCGTAGTTGAAAGGTCCATAAATTATGTCTTTGAGGATGACATCCCCCCAGCCCTCAGGGTAAGGGTTGTAAGTTATATCCTTGGGGCACATAAGGTCTTTATAGAAAGGATGGTCGTATCAACTTTGGAAGGGGCTTATTGTACTTGTAATCGGAAGGTCTAGTGTCCATCTTAAGATTCGGTGATCGGACGGTAGATACCACCCCCCCCCCCATTCTGGTTTTAGACCAGGGCATTTCGTACAGAAGGAGTTGTCGTAGAAACTCCAAAAGGGGCTCATTTGATTGGAAATTGAAAGGACTACTGTAATTATTAGTAGTCGAAAGTGATTGGAAGGCAACCTGTCCTTTCCCCCTCCTACGCCCATCATTTTCTCAAATGCTTCCAATCCAAATTTTAGAATAGTCATTTTGTCAACAAAATTTATTTGGGTGTTTTTGGGGAATGATGGGCGTGGGGTGGGGTGCGGGGGCTGGCTTCCCTCCAATCACTTTAGGCTATGAAAAAGAGCACTAGCTCTTTCGATTTCCAATCACGAAATTTCCAATCACGACAGCTCATTCTACACAAAGTGCCCAGATCTGAAAAAAGCACTAATAATAATATATTGTGCACACATCGCTCTTTACTCAGGCAACGCTCTTGCGCTGCCTATGATAGAGTTCAAACATGCATACCTTTCTCAATAGTATACTATATGTAAGCAATGAACGAATTGAATAACTTGAAGGCCTTAACCCGAGGACTGTGGGGAGGGTGACATCCCTAAAGATATAATTACTGGACCTTTCAATAATTCTGAACAAAATAATTCTCTCAGAACTTGGATTTGATGGCTTATGGGGAATTATAGCATTGTCAGGGAGGGTTGGTTGCCTTCCGTTCAATTTTGACTCTTAAAAGGGCACTAGATCTTCCGACTTCGAATCAAATGAGTCCCATCCAATCCAAAGCTTATACGACCATCAGTTCCTTTAAAACCCTGTATGCCCGGAGCATAAATTGTAACTCTTGCCCTTGAGCTCTAGAGGATCATGTCCACCCTGACACCCTGAAGTTAATGCTATATGCTCTTCGGTTTTGTGAACAAAATACCTCTCAAAATTTCGATTGGATGCGTTTGATGAAAAGAGGGCGTCAAGGAAGAGGGGTGGAGGCTAGTTTCTCTCCATCAACTTTGAAATTTAAAAGGGAACTAGAAATATAAATTTCCAATCAAATGAGTTTCCTCTAAAGTTCTGACAACCACCCCATCCATAAAAAGCTTATATGCCCTCGGGGTGTAACTTACAACCCTTATCCCCAGAATCTGGGGAGGGTGTTCCACCACCAAATGCATTTTTATGTGATATGTGGACTATTTTTGAACAAATCGCTCTCTCAAAATGGCCATCGGATGCATTTGGGAAAATAGACTGTAAAAGGTGAGTGAGCTAGTTGCCTTCCAATCATTTCGACTCTTAAAAAGGGCACTATAATTTCTGATTTCCGATTTGATGGGCCCTCTCCCGAATTTATGCATCATCCTTTCTATTTAAACCTTATACGCCCCTGGGGCATAAGTTATAATCCTTTCCCTCGGGGCTGTGGGGGTTGTAATATTCTAATACACAGTTATTGGACATTTCAAATATGCCGAAGAAAATGGCTCAAATCTCAAAACTTCCATTGGATGGGCTTGGGAGAATGATGGATGTTGGGGGTAGGAGCTCTCCGATCATTCGAAAGAGCTGTCGTGGAAACTTAGAAAAGAGCTCATTCAATTAAACATTGAAAGGGCTAGTGTCTTTTTTAATAATCGGATGTGATTGGTGGACAACTAACCCTGTGCCAAGCCCACCATTTCCCCAAACAAATTCAAATTTTGTTAGATAACCATTTCGTTCAACGTTGTTGCAAGACCTGGATAGGAAGACCCCCCCCCCTCACACACACACAGCCATCAGGGCAAGGGTTCTATATTATGCCCTGGAGCATTTAAGGTAATTATAGAAAAGGTAATCGTTAAATTTTCGGAGGGGATTCATTGGATTGGAAGTCAGATGTTTAAGTTTGCTTTTTGAGATTCAGGGTGATCAGAGGGTGGATAACCCTCCCCTCCCCACATACACACATACTTTGTATTTTTCCAGAATGCATCTGGTACAAATTTTGAGAAACCATTCGTTGTCGTAGAAACTTCGAAAAGAGCTCATTCGATTGAAACTGAAAGGGCTAGTGCTCTTTTAATAGTCAAAAGTGATTGGAGGGCAACTAACCCCCTCCCACACCCACCATTTCCTAAACAAATCCGATCAAAATTTCGAGATAGCCATTTTGTTCAACGTAATTTAAAAGGTCCAGAAATTATATCTTTGAGGATGGCAATCCCCGCAGGGCCCTTAGGGCAAGGGTTATAAGTTATACCCTGGGGGCATATAAAGTATATATAGAAAGGGTGATAGCAAAGTTTCTGGAATGGGCTAATTTGATTAGAAATCAGATGTTCTAGTGCTATTTGTAAGATTCAGATTGATCAGAGAGCGGATACTCCCCCTCACACCTCGGATTTTCCCAAAATGCATCTGATAGAAATTTTTAGATGACCGCTTGTTGTCGTCGAAACTTCAAAAAGAGCTCATTCGATTGGAAATTGAAAGAGCTATTGCTCTTTTTTATGATCGGTATTGATTGCAGAGCAACTAACCCTCCTCCCAAGCCCATCATTTCCTCAAACATATCCAATCAACATTTCCAGATTGCCATTTTGTTCAACATTGTTGATCCAGAAATTGTGTCTTTGAGGATGAAAACCTCCTTACAGCCCTCGGGCCAAGGGTTGTAGGTTGTGTCATGGGGGCATATAAGGTACATATAGAAAGAGTGATCGTATAAACTTCGTAAGCTGATAATTGAATTGGTAATTAAAAGTTCTGGTGCTTTTTTTAAAGATTCAGAGTGATTGGAGGGTGGATAGCCTCCCCCCCACACCTCATGTTTTCCAGAAATGTATCTAGTTGAAATTTTAAGATTGCCATTTGTTGTCTTAGAAACTTTAAAAAGAGCTCATTCGATTGAAAATTGAAAGGGCCAGAGCCCTTTTTCATAGTCGAAAGTGATTGGAGGGCAACTAAACCACCTCCTACGCCCACCATTTCCCCAAGGACAACCAAAAAAAAAGTTGAGATGGCTATTTTGTTCAACGTAATTGAAAGGTCCAGAAATTATGTCTCTGAGAATGATAGCTCCCCCCCCCGTCTATAACCTCAGGATAAGTTTTAAGTTTTGCCCCGGGGGCATGTAATGTATAACATAAAGAGTGATCGTATAAACTTCGGAGGGGGCTGTTGGATTTCAAATCAGATTTTCCAGTGCCCTTTTTAAGATTAAGAGTAATTGGAGGGCGGATAACCCTCACCCCTCCAAACCTCGTATTTTCCCGAAATGTATCTGATAGAATTTTGAGATAGTTATTTTTTGTCGTAGACACTTCGATAAAGGCTCATTCGATTGGAAATTGAAAGGGCTAGTGACCTTTTTATTAGTTAAAAGTGATTAGAAGCTAGAAGTGATTAGTTAAAAGTGATTAGAGGGCAGCAAGCCCCTCCTCCCCCACATCAACTCCCAAAACACATGTAATAAAAATTTTGAGATTACCAATATGTTCGGTGTAGATAGAAGATCTGGAAATAATGTCTTTGACAATCCTCATACCTTCTCAAAATTAGAACATAATTTTCACTTTATTGAAAAAACTGGCTGTGGCTTGTCAGAAATATACTGATATATTCCTTAAAGTTCTAATACTTTTAATTTATTAAAGATGAAAAAATTGAAACATTTCAAATGCATTTTTTAATTAGATCATACAATAAGTAGCTGATTCCAACTCAAAACATTCAAAAATTAACACGATTAGGGCTGACAACTCCAAAGCCTTCTCAAGACCAGAACATAATTTGCGCCTTATTGAAAACAAAATATATTTTGAATGTTTTCACTTTGTTTTTACTCCTTTAAAATGTTTTCACAAGATATATGAAGGAGGAAGTCCTCCCGGTTGCACTTTAATTACAGCACGGATGTCCGTTGCTCTTTTTAAGAGTGACAAAATATTTGAGGGCAAGCAGCCCTTCTCTCAAGCCTATTCATTTTCCAAACGCATCCAGTCAAAATTTTGAGAGAGCCGCTTTATTCAGCATAGTAGAACGGTGCAGCAACTATGTCTTTAGGACTGTTAGAAATGTCAACCCCCCCCACCACAGTTATGCAGTTGGACCATGCTTTAAAACCAAATATTACTTTAAAAATAAATCAAAAGACATTGTGTTAAATGAATGCCACTAAGACACATCAGTATATCGAGAACGACTGGGGTTACGAAGTTGAAACCTTTGGGGACTACTATTACTACTTCTGCTCTTACGGTTTAAGTAAATTAAAAGAGTGTAAGTGTATCCAGGTTTTCAAAGAGCATAGATAGGATATTTTGGGATTGACATTACGCTTTATTTTTCAGGTCGACTTCAGAAGCTATGCAATTATATTAAAAAAAAATACTATTTGTGTCAGGATTAAAAATTGTTGAAAAAGTTTCTCCAACATACAAATAGCAACCCATACTATGGATTCTTATAGAAGAAAACTAAAAAAAATATATACAATATATGTCAATAAAAACCGAACAGAAATTAATTAAAAAAAATTTTCCACACCACAAGTTTCTTAAAGAAAGGTAAAGAGCTCCACTAAGCCAAGAATGAGCAAAGATAAAGTCAAAAAATCTTCCAAGCGTAAAATTACCACAAATCACTATCAATAAATAAATGAAACTAAAAACGAACAGAAATTACAATAAATAGCCGAATCAAATTCAAAACGAGCAATAATTGACATGAGTAGGGCTAATAACCCCCATGTCTTCTCAAGACCAGAACACAATCTGCGCTTTACAGAAGAAAAACAAATGACCCTGGATTTTCAGTTAAATTTACATATACTGTCAAACACCTCTCCGAGAAATGAGCCACAAAAACTTGTTCCTGATCAGTTCGAAACTTTGAGCCTGAAGTCCTCTAGCCGTGTTCCAGCTTATTACCCCCGTGGGAAATCCCTCCGTAAAATTCTCCCAAAATGTAAAATTAAGCAGCCACAAGTGAAATTAATGGTATTAAAAAAACGAATAAAAATGTATAATTGTACATCAGTAATCATATGTGAGTAGTGATGGGTCATCGTCTAGGCGGGGGGACGCCAGAGGCGTAAAACAGTACATTCAATGCAAAAAAGTCCTAAATCTGCATGAACCCTCAGATAAAAATATGATGAGGTATGGGGGAGGGTTAAAAATTGATCTCTCATCTCTCTTCATTCAGAAAAAAAAACCTGAATAAGAGTGCTTCAGGGTGATACCTCCCTTCTTATTGGATAAAAATGTTTCTAACCTTTATTCTAAAGCTTAATGTGGTCAAACTAATTTGCTTCATATTCCAAAAATTATGTGCAATGATGTGTCAGTGTGCATCAGCTCTTATGAAAGAGGGGCTTTGTGTCATTCTGTATTTTTGTTTGGGAGGTGGGGGTGCAGAGGACTCAAAGAGTGCATTTTAATGTCAAAAACATCCTAGCTCTCATTGAGCCTTCAGATTGTAACTTATTATATTTTTATTGTCCATGCGTAGTTGACATTTTTTTCAAAATTTTTAGGGTTCGAAATTGCAAATTGTTCCTAAGTAGTGGGCGCTTGTGATATGCAAGTATAGTTGCGTAAAAGCAAATTTTTGTAACCTCCTATAATTATCATCTGGATTAAATTTGAATAATCCTGAAATATCGAAGTAGAAATCCAGCACGTTGTCAAAACCGCAAAATGAAATTATAAACTATATTGAACATAACTTAGTAGTAATTGTTGATTAAGAGATGATTTGGCGACTTTATTTTCATAAGGAAATAAACCCCAACTAAAATCTTTAGACCAAAATCTCAGTGTTATTTTAACAAAATCTGATAAGTCAACACTAATCAGTGCTGTGACCGCTTCGGAATACCATCAGGCATAGGAGCAACGCATTGAACAAGGATTTCTTAAAGATCGGTCACCTTGCTCCATCCTTTCAAGACCCCACATACCTTGGTCAAATACTCTAATAATGCCAAAATCATTCCCGAGTCAAGACCTCTACATCGTCCGAGTCTTGTCAAAATCAACAGCCGTTTGGTTACAGCGATTCCACGTCGGAAGTCCAAGCAATGTGACCCACCGTCAGTCTAAAGAGGTTTTAAACGTACGATTACTTGTCCTATTCAGAGCAGACAAGCTACTGACAATGTTGCGACAAGATGGGAAAGTAATCCTAAGAAATCTGATTAAACAACACTGGTCAGTGCTGTGGCCGCTTCGAAATGCCATCAGGCACAACATCATCGCATTGAACCAACTAGATTTCCTTAAAATCGGCCACCGTCCAGCATCCTTTCAAGACCCCACATGCATTGGTCAATCACTCTAGTAATGCCAACATAATTCCCGAGTCAAGGAATCCACATCATTTGAGACTCTCCAAGCTCAACAGAAGTTCGATTACAGTGATTTCACGTGGGAAGTCTAAGCCTTGTGACCTACCGTCAGTCTTAAGAGGTTTTAAACGGTATGATTAATTAATTTGAGCAGGACAGACAAATTATTGACAATGTTGCGACTAGACGGGGAAGGAATGAATCGGTCTGGTCCTGGCTTCGAAGTATAAATAAAAATAGTAATCCAAACAATATGAGAAAACATTGAGAAAAGAGGCCAATGTATAGCTAGAGTAGGGATAGTTGAACGTAAGGGCAAGGAACTCCGGTATGAGGTCCATACGTTCACAAAAAACTTTTTCTCTTTGTAAATAACGATGAAGTCCGAAAATTTTGGCTTCACATCTGGGAAGCCTTTATCAACGGGTCAAAAGCTTATGCAAAAAATAAGAAGAAAAACTTTTTATTCTTGTATTTCTTCCCGTTCCTTTCCTGCTGACAAAGGATTCCCGAAATGAAGCCGAAATTTTTGAACCTTCGTTATTATTTGACTCCATCATAGTAAAGTGGATTGATGCTCTGCTGGGCAGCATGGGGTGTAGGGATTGTAGTCCCCACTGCATGGGGTGTAGCCCCCTCTAGCATGGGGTGCATTGGGATGGGGTGTGGTCCCCTCTGCAGCAAGGCTGGTGGCAGATTTACTGCTTGTCACTGTAAAAAAAGACCAGAAAAGAAAGAAAAGAAAAAAAGACAAAAAGAAAAAAAAAGAAAAAAGAAAGAAAAGAAAAAAAAGACAAAAAAAAGAAGCTTTGATTTGACGCCCTACAGTGCCAAATCCCTATGGGTTCTGATGCATCTTTTTTTTTATTATTGTTTGAATGCTTTTTTTATAGTCGATGTCTCATTAAAAGTTTTACCAGTTTCTCAATATCTTTATTTTTTCTAAATTATATTTATACATATATACATGTGTGTATGTATATGTATTTGTGTGTCTATTTTATAGTGCTGAGCCTGTTGATACTCACATTGACGATAAAAGGAAAAGGCATAATAGACCACCAAGGCAAGATGAAATTGAAAGTGCCAACGAGTCACCTTTTCACAGCAATATTCTGATGCAACTTTCTGGAGGAACCGAAATGCCAGTGAATTGCAAGGATCATCCCGATGATACCGTGCCTAAAGTTTGTAAGTAAAATTTGTTTGATCCTGCTTTTTTGAAAAAAAAATGGCATGTGCTTCTTAGAGGGGCACAACTTGACCGTAACAAAAGGAGGTGGGCTCTAGGCCTGGACCCGTCAAAACCTAACCTAACCTGAAGACAGAAATCCCGTTGAAAGGTCTTGCTTACTTTTACACGAACAATGACGCCTTTGTGTTAAATTTGTGGGTACTTCTCATTCAGACTATCAAATAAGGTATGTTTTCTATTGTTGCCCCTCTCCCAAAGTTTGTATTAGTGTTTGTCTCCCGAAAAATTCCTGGGTATCTGCCTGGAGCCAGCCTTTTTTTTGCTAATTCAAATGCTTTGTGGAAATATGCTAAAATCATCAATAACACTTTTAAAGATTCATCAAAACATATTTACCCAAAAATTTCAAATATCGGAAGTAAGAATGGGCTGATTGTCAAACCTTCTAGGGTTTGTGCCTGATTCAACGTCTATGAGGGGATGGGGCTCTAAATTTTTGTCGTCATGAAATTACTTAAAACTGGTCATGTGAATAAAATTTAAGCGGTAGGAAAAGCTCGTGATCTCTTTGAGCCTTTTTGGAGTTGCTTGTGCGTTAACAAGATAAAGGGTGATATATTTTGTAGGTGTAATCAGGCACGTAAATTTTTATGGGGTAGAGGTAATCCCCCCAAGACCTCATTTGGTTTCTCCAACTTCATAGTCGAGCAATTTTGTGCATGAATGTTCAGCACTGTTGGTCACCGAGTTGACCTCTGAGTCAGAACTACCCTTTTCAAAATCTTATTTACTGGATGTGAAGACAGAAATCCCGTTGAAAGGTCATGCTTACTTTTACACGAACAATGATGCCTTTGTTACCATCTCGAGGCCTTTGAAATTGCCTTAACCTTCCGTATTTCAACTGCTTCAAATGAAAGACTTGTTTCAATACTTAAGAAGGTTAAAAGATATAACTTATGACTGATAATTTATTATCTTTTTTTACGTAATTTGTTTGTGTATCTGAATTGTCAAAAACTAATTTTGATATATTAATAAATATTCACAAAGCACAATTTAGCCACTATTTACTGATTAGAATAATTTACTGATTTTTGGATACCTACTGCCAATTTTGACTGGTTGAGGAGACATGAAATTCCCCTACCCCAGAATTTTTCTGAATTTACATCACTTGGTGCAATATCAACATATATTCAAGGTTGCAACATGATTGGCGCTCAGTATGGCTTCAGTCCTGTAGAAGGCCAAAATTATGCAGAATTTCAATTCATTTATTTGAATACTAGTCCTCCTACCCACCAATCTGAATTTTTACAGCACAACTATAATTAAAATTAGTTGCAAATTTTCTTCCAAAATGTAAATATCAAGCCTAAATGTGAAATCATTTGTAGAGAAACAAATTATACAAATGTTACCTTTGCTGCCAAACAAAAGTAATTTCAATTGAAGGCGAACAGAAAATAATTTAGTAAACTTTTTTCCGAAAAAGAAGTTTTTCTAAGAAAAGCGAATAGTTGCAGTAAACCCAAAAAATTGATTAGATTTGTTTGGGATATTAATGGATTGGGAAGACAGCTGATTGCTCTCCAGTCACTGTTGACTCTTCAAACAGGACACTAGAACTTTTAATTTCCAATAAGACTAGCTCTCATAAAAGTTTTTATGTGATTGCTACCGATGTTAGCGCTTTACTGCCTATTATATTGCTTATATTAACTTTTGAAAACGTGCAGGCATGAAGTTTTTTCGTTTAATGGAAAATTCCCCTAAACGTTCTCTAACTGTTTCACCTTAATACCCTTATCATCATTAGTTCCAGCAATCGTAGTAGTAGCATTAATAGTATACACTTACTGCCTTCCAGCTGGTTCAAAATCCGCCTCAACTTGGCCAGAAAGGTCCAACTTGTAATGTAAGCCGTTCTGGAGACATTGCTTTGTCACCCTTTTGACAATCGACATAGTTCATTTTGATTTAGCTCAACATCCGTTTAAATGTTCGTTGAAGGCTTCACCTCAGTACCCTTAGCTTGCGCAATATCAATATTTGTAGCAGTAGTAGTAGCATTAATAGCAGCTTGTACATAGCACCTTTGATTTTCTTCAAAATGCACTTCAACACACTCTGAAAGTTTCAACTTCACGACACTCACCGTCCCTGAACCATTGCTGAATTGGTGGTACGTCCTCTTGACAACCTGTGTGTGCATAGTATTTTTCTACTTAGTACAATACTGTTTCAATAATCCCCAAATTTTCGCCCTAATAATCGTAGCTTTAGTTGTAGTAGTAGTAATACCAGTGGCAACAGTAGTAGCAGTAGCAGTAAGATCAATAGGGGTAGGCGTAGATTTATTAGCAGTAGTACTAGTAGCAGTATTAATAATAACAGCAGTAGCAGCAGTTGTAGTATGAGTAGAAGCAGTTTCATTAAAATGTTAGTTTTGTCTTTTAGTTTGCTCAACATCCTCCACAACAAGCCCTGCAGTTTTCAAATTCACTCCCCAAACCGTTCCTCAAATATTGCTGATAAGGTCATTTAACAACGTGCATACAAATGGCGTGTTGCGATTCAATTCACCTTCCCCCTCAATATTTCCTGAAAGTTTACCTTCATGCCCTTAGGCTAAGTTGTAATAGTAGCCCATATTAGTAGTATTAGTGTCAGTTGTAGTATTATCAGTAATAGCACTGGTACTATTAGCAGCAGTAATGTTAATATATTGCCTTTTGGTTAGTTGAACCCATCAATCCCTGGAAGTTTCAACTAAATATAAGTAGCCGTTGCTATGACATTACCGATACGCCCTTGATAGGATGTATATTCTGTTGGGCTGTATAGGCTGTAAATTTTCAGATATTGCTTCGGCTATTGCTTCGCCACCCTTTTGACAATCTACATGCTCATAGTTCGTTTTGATTTAGCTCAACATTCACCTAAATATTCGTTGAAATCTTCACCCCAATACCCTTAGGTTGCGAAATATCAATATTTGTAGTAGCAGTAGCAGCATTAATAGCAGCCTGCACAGAGCACCTTTGATTTTCTTTAAGATGCACTCATACACACGCTGAAAGTCTTACTCCCTGCAAAAGCTTGAATATTTAGTGAATATTAAATGGTTTACATAGGTGACACTTTTCGATACTTTTTGTTGCTATTTATGAACATGGTAGTCGTTGTTGGCTCAAATTTGATTTTAAGCCCTTTACAGACCCTCAAAAATGACACCTTTTAGATACAGCTTATTTACTTCTGTTAGTCTCACCCTTGTTAAAACCGGTTTACCCATAAATTGAAATGACAGTGACAAATTCGGGAATTAATAAACGCGTGGGAAACATATAGGCCTAATATGCGCTATATATTCGGGTAAGGATAGGTTAGAATTGAATTCGTGCCAAAAACAATTATTATGTTCAGAAAGGAAGAACACAAAGGAGGTATCGAGTGGTGTCTTCGCTTTACTCGTGAGTCATTTGTGTGAATTCTTCCAAATTTACCGAATATTTTCTAAAGGATATTTATAGCATTAGCCTGACAAAATAGATGTCTCTGGTGTATTAAAAACTGATTGCTCCAGCTCTGAAACAGCGGTCCATTTAGCGCAATATCCCCTTACAATAGATCCTTCAGGTCATCTTATTCAAGCCTCTTCTTCTTTTATAATTCAATAGATGTACTGCAGTTTCGCTTCTTTTGTAAGATCCAATCTTATAAGATACCTTTGACTGCTTCAAAGTTGTGTTCCTTGACGTCTTGCTGATGTTCTTGCTCTTGTGTTCACTGACAAGAGAACTGTAACATGGGTTCTTTGAATTGAAGAGATTTTCCAGTAATCCTCTTAGGCTTTTCTTTGTTTTGTTAAACTATTTCTTTGCGATAAGGGAAACTTTCATTGATCTTCAAGTGTCTTGCTTTCAAAATGTTTGTTGGAAGTTGCTTTGATGAAGTTGTTGGTCTTATTTTTGTCTTCTTTTCTGTGTCCGTGTTTTTCTTTTTCTTGTTTTCATTTTTGTTTTGTTTTCTATTTCCGTGCCTTGAAAACTAGTTGTCTAGGTTCGCCTTTTTTCATGAACCATAAAACAGAAGTGAAACACTTTTATGTGAGTGAGAGAGAGAGAGACCGAGAAAGAGACACTTTTATCTATATATATATAAAAATAAGTTGTTTGTTTGTGTGTCTGTCGACTGACGTCATGTTTGTGTGTCGACTGGTGTCATGTTTGTAGACTGACGTCATTATAATGATTGAGCTGTATGTCGTCATGAAGTTGTTTGTCGACTGACGTCATGTTTGTCGACTGACGAAATTACAGACCGGGACACCGGGACACAAATGACGACCGGGACACTCAAGGAGAAATTACAGACTGGGACACCGGGGCACAAATAACGACCGGGACATAGGGAATATAAATGACGACCGGGACACAGGGACACAACTACAACGGGGACGCCGGGGGGCACAGGGGGAATATATAAATGACGACCGGGACACAAAGAATGTTCAATTAGCAATCACCATCAACAAAGCTCAAGGGCAATCATTATAATAATGAGGTATAGATCTGATACGGATTGTTTGGACAATTATATGTTGCATGTTCAAGAGTCGGCAAACCTGACAATCTATTTATATGCACAGACAATGGGACAGCGAAGAATGTTGTATGTTCGTAAGTTTTACAAACATATATATATATATATATATATATATATATATATATATATATATATATATATATATATATATATATATATATATATATATATATATATATATATATATATATATATATCTATATTCACAGGTGGGACACAGAGACACAACTACAATGGCGCGTAACTAATATGGCGCGAAAAAAGCTAAAAAAAGAAAAAAACCTAAAAAGAAAAAAAATTTAAAAAAAGGAAAAAATAAAAAAGGTAAAAAACTAAAAAGAAAAAAACACCGGGACACAAATGACGACCGAAAAACAGGGAATATAAATGACGACCGGGACACAACTACAACGGGGATGTCAGGGAACACAGGGGGATATATAAATGACGACGGGGACACGCAATGGGATAGCGAAGAATGTTGTATATTCGCAAGTTTTACATAGTTAAAAACATATATATATATATATATATATATATATATATATATATATATATATATATATATATATATCACAGGTGGGACACAGGGACACAACTACAATGGCGCGTAACTAATATGGCGCGTAACAACTTACGCGCGCGGGGGGGGGCTTGGGGGGCGCTAAGCGCCCCCACCAACTAGGTGTTGGGGTGGCGATAAGCGCCATCCCAACAGCTAGTTATACATATCATCAACATACAAGAGAACCACATCAGTCACTTTAGAAAGTCAAAAAAATTGTTAGTAGTGGCTGATAAATATTCAATGAACAACAATACCGACAACATTAACAAAAAAAAATGAAATGAAATGAGACAAAAAGTGGGAAAAGAAAACAAAAGGAAAATAAAAAAGAGAGAGAGAAAAGAAAAAAATCCTACTTAAAAAACAAGACAATAAGCCATCCCATTTAAATTATTACTTAATCCTTTCCCAGAAGGTGGTTCTTCAGTCTACTCTTAAACTGGGTAACGTTTTCTGATGACCTTATACTCGTTGGTAAAGAATTCTATACTACTGGTCCAGCTAACTTAAACAGTGAACAGTAAAACAGTAAAATTCCTAACCTTAGAAGTAGTTGCATTAGAATTAGTACCTGCAGTACTAGTAGTCGTAACTGCAGTAGCAGTAGTATTAATAGCAAAAGTAGCTTGTATATGTTGCCTTTTGATCAGCTGAGCCCCCCTCCCCCTCTCATGATACCCTGGAAGTTTCGTCTTGAGGCGGTAAAAATTCTAAAAATATTGCTGATTCACCATTTTAACCTCCTTTTGACGCTCTTTTCATTTTAATACCCGTAGCCTCACAAGTTGTTCCAATTAAAGTAGTGGTTTGGTTAGTTTGGTAGTAGTAGTAGTAGCAGCAGCAGAAAAGTAACAGTGGTAGTAGTATTAGTCGCTTCATGTACATATTACTTTTTGGTCAATTGATCTTTGCCTTTAAGCATTTTATGAAATTTTCAACTTAAAACCCGAATCCATTCTTGAGATACGCCCTCTTGACAATCTGCATGCATATAGTGTGATCTGATTTATTTCTAATGGCCCATCAATATTCTGTCAAATTTTTACCGTTAATAGTACTAGCATCGTAGTAATAGTGGTAGTAGTGGGAGCAGTAGTAGCAGTACTAGTGTTCTATTAGTAAATATGTGACAGAAAAAGAGATGAAATTCATATTTGAAGAAAAAAGATGCGTTGAAGAACCTTAAGAATTTAATAGCTTGAAGGAAAATAGATTTTAACTAATCTATAGAGGCGTCTTTGTGCTTAAGAAAGTGGGGTTAAATTCCACTTTGGTAAAACTTAGAACATATCGTCTTATGGATGCCAAAATGAGATACTAAAGTGGACTATACTTCAGTGAAATTTGTCTTTGGTAAAAGTTGACTGAAAAACAATGCAAAACCCATTCACTGTTATGATTAATGTCATTAACGTTATAATTACAAACCTTTGCAGCGTTAATAAGGCCAACGTGATGTTGAATATTCGTCCTTCAATATTTTTTCTTCAAAAGTTTTACAATAAACTTATTACTAATAAAATTAGCCGAAATGACACTCACCACTCCTAAATCAGCTTCAAATAATAGTTCTTCCTCAGTCGGCAGTTACTTTTTAAATTTATTTTGAAATCGGTTACTATTGGCTCGAGATTTTTCTTTTCTAGGCATTTTTAACGTAATAAATATGTTTTTTATATACTTTATGCTAAGAAATAATAGAGCAGACGGAAAAGCTAATTGCTCTAAGATACGTAAGTTTAAACTTTCACACATTTGTATCCACACCATTTTTACACCATATTACATATTACACCATATTACACCATTTTTATACACATTTTTATGGTGTTATAGACACCATAAACTGAATGATATATTTGTTGCCACAAATGATATAATTGTTGCTACAGTGGAGTGAGGACTCTCCTTCGGCTGTGAAGCCCAAATTAATATACTCGGATATTCCTCAGTTGTCTCTTTTTGGCACCCTGTATGCACATAACATGCTTTGATTTAGTTCAACACTCCCCTAAACATTCTCTAAAAGGCTCACCTGAATTCCCTTCGTCTTTTTGGAAAGCAAAGGTCAAACATGTCCTACTTTCTCAATAATATGTACTATATGTAAAGAATGAAGGAATTGCCTAAGTTACAGTCCTTTTATTGGATCACTGGACCTTCCAATTTCTTGGTTAATGACATGATTACTGAATCTTTCAAGTATACTGAACAAAATAGGAGTCTCAAAATTTTGATTGGATGCGTTCTGGTAAATGTTGTGTGTCGGGTGGGGTGGGGGATGTTGATTGACCTCCAATCACTTTTGACTCTCAAAAAAGCCACTGGAACTTTCAATTTCACGTTATATGCCCCTGGGCATAACTCGTAATCCTTGTCCCCGGGCTATGGGGAGTTGTGTCTACCCCAGAGGCATTGTTATATGATCTTTGAACTATTTTGAACAAAATGGCTGTATCAAAATTTCAATCGGATGTATTTGTGGGAAATGGGAGAGGGCTAGTTGGCCTCCAATCACTTTTGTTTCTTAAAATGGGAACTAGAACTTCCAATTTCCAATCAAATGCGCCTTCTCAAAAGTTTATGCGACCACTCCATTCGTAAAAGCGTAAGCCTCTGGGATATTGTATCAACCCCGGAGGCATTGCAATGTGATGTTTGATCTATTTTGAACAAAATGGCTATTTCAAGATACAGATCGGATGTAATTGGAGAAAAGAGGATTTGGGGGTGGCTAGCTGCTCTCTGATAACTTTTGACTCTAGAAAAGGAATCTTTCATCTTTTACATCTTTCACCCCTCGCCTCCAGGCTCTGGGGGTTTGTGGCAACCCTGAAGGCATTGTTATATGCTCTTTGGGCTATTTTGACCAAAATGGCTATCTGATTATACTGATCGGATGCTTTTGGGGAAAAAAGGGCATGGAGGAGATAATTTTTCTACGATCACTTTTGACTCTTAAAAAGAGCACTCGATTTTCAATTGAATCAGCCCCCTGCGAAATTTATACGACCACCCCTTTCATAAAGCCCTTATATGTTAACCATGGGCAACTGGTATAGCTTATAACCCTTGTCCTGAGGGCTATAGGGGTTGACATTCCAAAAGACATAATTACATGATCTTTCAACTATTATGAACAAAATGGCTATCTCAAAATTTTTATAGTATGTATTTCAAAAAATTTTGATCACGGTGAGGGGGCTGCCCTCTAATTACCTTAATCCCCTAAAAAGGGCACAAGAACTTTTGTTTCCAAACGAAGGAGCTTCTTTTGGCGTTTTTACGAGAAATCTATCCATACGAAGTGGCTTAGTCAGAAGAACAAAACACATTGTGCCCACATATCTCCTTGCTTAGGCAACACTATTGCGCTGCCTATGGTTGTTATTTTACCTAATTTCTTGTTGTCTTTGCTTTAATGGAAATCGTTGGTTTTCTTTAAAAAACTTTCTTCTGCTTCCCCCTCATTTTGCTTTTCCTTGCAGATCCAGATTATGGACGATATCAGGATAATCAAAAGGCCAAATTGGGACAAAAACTTACTTCTTCAGAATTTTTAGTGAGATCTGATAACCCACTTTGCTCGAATCCTTAATAGTAAAAATTTTAGCAACCAATATGCTACTAAATAAAGAGATGGTCAGATTTGGGCTTCCAAAAAGGGCCACTAAAACGTTTCCTAGCGTTCCTTAACAAATTGGTAAATATTTGATTGTTCCTTCTAGATATCCTGATGATTAGAATTGGGGGACCACCCCCCTCTTCAATTCATCAACAGAGATAGGACAATTACATTCAGACAACCACTAACTTTTGTCCCTATCAGTCTTGATTTAATTAAATAAAAAAAAAACTAATTTTTTTAGCTGAAAGTAAGGAGCGACATTAAAACTTAAAACGAACAGAAATTACTCCGTATATGAAATGGGTTGTCCCCTCCGCAGTCCCACGCTCTTTACGCTAAAGCTTTTAATTGTTTTAAAAAGTAGAATTGTGGCAAAGAGTCAAACTTTAGCGTAAAGAGCGAGGGATTGCGGAGGGGACAACTCATTTCATATACGGAGTAGTTTCTGTTCGTTTTAAGTTTTAATGTCGCTCCTTACTTTCAGCTAAAAAAATTAGTTTTTTTTATTTAATTTCTGAACGTTTTTGAATTAATGCATGTTTGGTTTTGGCTCTCCGCATATAAATTATTAAAATGAAATTTGTATATTAATTCTTTTTTTGGCTAAATGGCTTTCTCTTAGTTTTGATCAGACGATTTTGAGAAATAAGGGGTGGAGAAGGAGGCCTTGTTGCCCTCCAATTTTTCGGTTACTTAAAAAGGCAACTAGAACTTTTAATTTTTAACGAACGTTTTTATTAGTAAAAAATATACGTAACTTAAGAATTAACTTACGTAACAAACTTTCATAACCTTATATTTTTATTATGTATACGAGGGGGTTTGTACCCTCGTTAATACCTCGCTCTTTACACTAAATCGTAAGTTTTGTCCCAATTCTTTAAGAATGACCACTGAATCAGAAAGGCCGTAGAATAAATAGTTGAAATTACTAAAAATACTTTAGCATAAAGAGGAAGGTATTTATCTCCTCCTAAATACCTCCCTCTTTATGCTAAAGTATTTTTAGAACCCCTCATATGCGTAATAATCTCTGTTCGTTTTAAGTTTCAATGCTACTTCTTCCTTTCATTTGAAAAAACGTTTTCATGTTTATTTTTCATTGTTTTCTTATAGTAATGCTAGAGAATCCTGCGCCCTTGTCATTGAATTTTTCTTCTCCCATGACAGATTCCTCCAAGGAAAGATCCTACAACACAGCCCCCTCTCCTCAGCCCCACCCCCAAACAAAATAAAATCCCCCTGAAAACGTCTGTACACTTCCCAATAACCAACAAAATGGCTATCTCAAAATTTTGATCCGTTGACTTTGGGAAAAAATGAGCGTGGGAGGGGGCCTAGATGCCCTCCAATTTTTTTGGTCACTTAAAAAGGGCACTAGAACTTTTCATTTCCGTTAGAATGAGCCCTCTTGCGACATTCTAGGACCACTTGGTCGATACGATGACCCCTGGGAAAAAAAACAAAAAAACAAACAAACAAACAAATAAACACGCACCCGTGATTTGTCTTCTGGCAAAAAAAATACAAAATTCCACATTTTTGTAGATAGGAGCTTGAAACTTCTACAGTAGGGTTTTCTGATACGCTGAACCTGATGGTGTCATTTTCGTTAAGATCCTACGACTTTTAGGGGGTGTTTCCCCCTATTTTCCTAAATAAGGGAAATTTTCTCAGGATCGTAACTTTTGATGGGTAAGACTAAACTTGATGAAACTTATATATTTAAAATCAGCATTAAAATGCGATTCTTTTGATGTAGCTATTGATATCAAAATTCAATTTTTTAGAGTTTTGGTTACTATTGAGCCGGGTCGCTCCTTACTACAGTTCGTTACCACGAACTGTTTGAAAATGACAACCTATTATGGTAGTTTTCCAAATGAAAAGTTCATGGAGACTCTCGAAATGAAAAGCTCCTCACTTACAAAAAAATCGATTGTTTAATGAGAAAACTAAGATTAAGAATTTGGTGTTTTCAGAAAGATCTTTCCAGAATTATTTGGTAGAAATCTAATTTCTAATTAAATATCTACTTAATTCAGGATCTAGGTATTAAAGATCTCAGGATCCTCTCACAAATTACTTGAAATTTTAATATCCTTTTTCTGTTTCGTCTTATAATGTCTTATGACGAACTATAACGGATTTTTTTTTTATTCCCATGTCTTGCTGGTAAACCGGCCATGAATTTTGGTGACTGCTACACTTTTTAACTAATAACCGCATCTTCTTTATTTATTTTTTATTTAGCTCTGTAGAATTGTTTCATTATTTTAGCTATAGATAATTCCTCTCAAATAAAACTAGTTTCATTAGTACCTATGCAAAAAAGCTTTTTTAACTGGTTGTTTCAAAGTTGTAAAGTTCTTAGGGCAGTATCACATTTTATCGGTGTTGCCGAGTTGAACTACGAAAGTATGTGGTTTTCTTAGTTGCCACTTTACCAATTAAAACAATTGAATCTCATTTGCCATGTCTCTGTAAGTTTAAACTTTCCCGGAGAAACTTTCCACCTGGGGTAGGGAATTTCCTGGCATTATTTGAAAAACTGTCTCAAACTGATTAAAAAAAAATCAACGGGAAGTTGATTTTCCCCCAACCACAGGAGGGGGGTGAGCCCCCCTCCTGTGGTTGAGAATATATTTTTTTAAGTCACAAAATTTCTAGAAAAATTGTAAAATATAGTGCCAATGTAAGCAAATGGCATCACGGATTTAGACTGATTTAGGCATCACTGATATGACATCACTGTTAACGGTTGGAACATGGTATAATATACATGTACACATGTTTCTATATGTACCTTTCCAATAGTTTAAAATCGTTTTGAATAAAACTTGCCTCCCTCTCTCTTCTAGTACCCTACAATCCAACCCCAGCTCAATTTTTTTTGTAGGAAACCCCAAGTAAGACGATTCTTTTCTTTTTCAGTGGCAGGCAGAAGAAGTTTTGATTATGAATTTGGTTCTCACACTAAGTCAAGGCAAACATGGTGTTCAGCTAATAAGAAAATTATGCTTTGGATATTGCTGATTTTTGTTTTATGCATCCTTTTAGGTTCCTCCATCTGGGCTTTTATCACATATTGTAAGTTGATTACCCAATTTATTACTCTTAGTGGCATTTCTATATATCTCGTCCGCAAACGTCGTGCTAAATGAAATATGAAACTGAATAAAAGAGACTTTTACTACTACTACTACTACTACTACTACTTACTTACTAATAACTCACTGCAGAACCAAGCCGCCTAAGGCCAGCACAGCTACGCACGCTCCTCCTCCAACCTAATATATTCAAGGCCCCCCTCTTTACACCCTCCCAGGAAGTTCCCATTTCCTTTAAATTTTTCTTTATGATATTTTCTCACTCCAGGCGAGGACGACCTGCTTTCCGTTTAGCCCTAGACGGTTGGCTGAAAAGTACAATCTTCGGCAGTCTGTCATCCTTCATCCACAGAGCGTACCCTAGCAATCTCAACCTTTCGTTCTTTATAGCCCTACAAAGCGGGATTAAAGCACATTTTAATACAGCCTACTGTATGAAATAAGGTCAGTCAGCCGGGTACCCAGAATAATCATAGGCAATTTCTCTGGAAAACATCTAGCAAATCTTCATCCGCTTTTCTGAGCGCTCATGCTTCAGAACCATATTTGACCACTGTAATCACTGAATCATCTAATATTTTAATCTTGGTTTGCAGACTTATCTTTCTATTCTTCCAAACTTTTTTTTACTGTGAAAAAAAAACACCCTGAGCCTTAGCTATTCTACTTTTAACATTTTCACTGCTCTCACTGTCTTTACTAATAATACTACCAAGGTAAGTGAAGCTACCCACCTGATCAATCTTTTCGTTACCCAACGTCACCTTTTCATCTTCACTTATTCCTAGCCTTAGTGACCTAGTCTTCTTAACATTAATTTTCAAACCTATTCTTGCACCCTGAACTCGCAAAATCTATAAAAATTCATTCATTTTGCTCACACTTTCATCTAATAGGCTTAAATCATCATCATAATCTAAGTCCAGAAAAGTTTTTCCTCCCCATTCGATTCCGTGAGACGCCTTTAATTAAACAGTAAGTAGACTTTACTGAAAGTAAAGAGCGACTAGTGTCAATATTAACTGGAACTCTTAAAACAAAGTTGTTTTCACCCATAGTCATAAAAAAAAAAAATTCTGCCTTTGATCCTGATTCCGAATATATATAAACATTAGCTTTAAGGTTACGCATAAAAACTATTAGCATAACAATATTTGCGTAAGTTACTAAATAAGACAAATAAACAGATACAATGATTTATTTTAAAATAAAGTTAAACAATACTATCAAATAAAATCAACATATGCTCCTGGAAGGCTCTGTGGTCAGAAATTCAGGGAGAAAAGAAGAGCAAAAGAGAGAAAAAAAGTGCAATAAAACATGCACACTAACATATAGAATGATGAACTGCGACCCACCTATAATTACCCACCCAAAACCAAGCCAGTGCGAAGTGTCATACGTGGTTAACAATAGAAAATTATATTTCCAGCTTGCTCCAGACACCACACCATATGGAGATATATAAAAAAAATAAAATAAATGATATCAATGAAAAAAAAAAACATTCAGAAATCAAAAATATTTTAGAGTTTTTCTGATGGCACCAAAAGAGTGACACATTTTAGTGACACATTTATGTCTGAATGTGTAAAATGATCTTCCTGTTAGTTATGGAATTTTCCCATTGCTTACATATAGCATTTGTCATTGGAAAGTATACATAATTTTTTCGGGGGAGGGGGTATGATTGAGGTGGATTTCTATAGGGAGAATCTTTCTTGGGGAGGGAAATTTCTGGGGGGGGGTGAATTTTCCTGGGAAAATGTTACACTGGGGGGGGGGGGGGTTGACAGAATTACTATACGAAATTCTTTTTAATTGTCTTACATTCTTTTTGCCAAATTTTTCATGTGTCTATGTTCCTGAGGAATTATCCGTTGGCTATATTTAGAATTATCCGGAGGGGGGGGGCTATTTCTAAAGTGATCGGGACACTGATTAGAGATTCAAGTCTTATTCAAATGAAGGAATGCTAAGGGGAGTCTGCGAGAAATTTTACAGGGAGGGGAATTCTTAGCAAGGTAGGACTGTCTGGAGGGAATGTTAAGGGGGGGTGGAACTTTAAGGTGGATGAAAGCTTCACGAAGATTTTTCCGCGAGGGGAGGGGTATATTTCATAGAGGGTGATCCAGATTTACAGGCATTATTTGAAAAACGAACAGAAATTATTCCATATGTGAAGGATTACCCCCTCCTGTTACTCTGTCACAATTGTACATGTTAAAACAATAAAACCTTTAGTGTAAACAGCAGGGGTTGAGGAGGAGGCGCCTCTTTTATATACGGAATTGTTTTTATTCGTTTTAAGATTGATCTCGCTCCTTACTTTTAGTTAAAAAAAAAACTTGTTTTTTTTTATTTAATAAAGATGTAATATTAAATTTGAACAATGAACGAAAATTTTAGAATCAATCCGGGAAAATTAGATTTTTAATAATTCCAAGATTTATCAGTATCTTAATTTCAATTGGAAAAATATGATGTCCGATGGAAAGGTTCTCATCAAAAAGTGTCTAGGAACCAGACGTACCTATACGTCTCCTGGGAGATCTTCTTGAAGACCCAGTTTCTGATAGTTGAAGGCAAGGCTTAAAAACTCGCAAGAAAATCAGGAAGTTTGACTTAGCGACGTTTATGACTAGAAAATTAGTGTCAAGCCATAAAATTACTCTCAAATAAAAACAATCAGTTTCATGCGGATTTTAGGTTCTGTTCTGGCAATAATATCGATGGTAAACGCAAATAGAATATTTTCATCTGTTGATGAAGATCTACATTTTTACTCATATAAATGACTGAGAAAACATAGACAGCAACAAACTGTTTGTTTTTGGCTCGTAATTACAAAGATAATGAATGAATGAATGAACTTTATTACCCGTAAAAGTATGAAATAAAACACAAAGTACCGAGTAATATAATTAAACAAAAACAAAAACTATAAACAGCGAAGAAAAAAAAATCAAACTAACAAAAGACAACATGGACTATTTAACCAGTATCAATATGGAAAAAAGGCTGCAGAGAGTCATAAACGTGAATGAAGTTGATAGTCTTTTTACATAAATCATCACTGGAAGACCAAATCCGAGAAAGCACATCTATTAACCAAATCGAGCAATTATTTTTTTTGTTTCGGTGCCATCTAGGAAGCCGGAGGAGCAATTTGCAATATCTGAAATAAGCCGTACGTAGAGTATGTTGACCTTTCTTACGAAACAGATGAGCCATGCCTGATAAAAACAAAAGCACAGGGGCACAATAAGCGTTATAAATTATGCACAAACCGTTGCGGTTGTAGCGGCTTTTGTTTGGGGGTACTTTTCCGTAAGCGACGCGTAGGTTTTTCATGGCTTGATTTACTAGGGATGAACAGGTAGTGGAAAGTGTTGGGCCGAAACTCAGACCAAGCCAAATAACTAAAGAAGAACATGGTCGAACTGCAGTCCCAGCAACGAATGAAGCGACCGCATAAGGGCTACAAAAACAAATAAACTCGCATTTAGACGCATTAACTGACAGTCCAATCTTAGATAGTTCACTTGTTAATATAGTAAAATTAGAAAGCAATCCACGACGAGTCCGGGCAACAAGAAGAACGTCATCTGCATTTGCAATAGAAGACAAACCAATATTACCGTAAAAAACAGAACTTCTAAGGGGACGCAGGCACGATGCAAGCACGCATTTAAATATACTAGGAGACAATACGGCACCTTGCCGAACTCCCTTATTAATTTTTACCGGGTCAGATATTTGGCCATTCCAGGTAACTCGAATTTTAGACTTTGAACACCAAGAAGGCAATAAACTTAGTACGGAAGGATTAACACCTGAAGACGCAAGGGACAATAGAGCCTGAGAGTGCACAATATTGTCGAAAGCTCCAGAAACATCAACAGTAAGACAATATAAAGACATTTTAGTTTTTACGGCATCTTTCATGAGTCGGTTTAAAACATGATGTGCATGGGAGCAACCGAAAACCAAATTGAAAAGGCATAAAATCACAATTCGACTAAATTTCCGGTAGTAACAAATTTTCAAGCAACTTACTTAAAAAACACGATACTGTAATGGGACGATAATTTACACTTGGCATGGGGTCCTTGCCTCGCTTTTGAATAGACGTTACACGGCCACAAAGGAAACTATCAGGAACGAGCGACTGTGCTAAGCAAGACTGGAAAAATATTTGTAGATGGTTAATTAGAGCAGGAAAATCATAAGCAAAAAATCGGTAAGAAAGGCCGTCACCATCAAGGCTATTTGAACGCTTAATTTTTCTTTAAGCCCGGCGAATTTCAGATATTGCTACAGGCTGGACGTGAGCCTGCAGGAGATGGTATGGTGAAAGCGGTTTAAGCAACTTATAATAAAAAGACTGAAGAAAACTATTAAATAAACTGAACACACGCTTATAATGATCAACAAAATTAGCTACCTGGAGACAAGACAGGGTAGATGGGGAACATTTCTCGCTATTAATAACCTTATTCTAGGAGGCCTTATCGGCGGGGCCTGGCCATGCATTCAAGCGTGCTCTCTTCGAACTGGCCTTATATTCAGGTTTACTCTTTTGTTTCACAGAGAATACAGCTCCGGACGATGGTCGGTCACATGATATCCTTATATAAGATCCTTAACATAAGTTCAGAACAGAAGTGGCAAAGGAACCGAGCCTTGGGAGATACCAAACCCAACTTCAGACGGCGAGTGGTAAAGGTGATCCACAATGAGAGTCGTTCCAGACAAACAGCTGCAAACCAAATGCTAGCATTCCTTCCAACACCTTAATGAGATAGTCTAGAGAATATACTTTGGAATATCAACAAATTGAAGTTTTTCGAACGTTCAAAAATTCAGATTCAAGATTCATGACAGAATCATGACCCGAGTGTTGGAAATTTAAAAGATCGGTACTTGCATGGTCCATTGAGTGGCTAGCTCTGAAGTAAAGTGTAGTTTGGGATGAAAATCTAGAATGGCAAGTAGATGAGAAAGCTTTATCGTTTAAAAATGATGCTAAACATTGACAAAAAATTAATTGGCCTTTATTTGGCTGGATCACTCCGAGGTTCGCCTCTTTCTAAAATAGCCACTTCAGCTTGCTTAAACGAAATGGGTAAAATTTCGGAAAACATATCTACAATTCGTGTTAAAGGAGAAATAATTTAAAGTAGAATGAATTTGGCAACTGTTGAGGAATGCTATCAGAAATGGAGGACGCTGAAACTTGTAACCATTGACAATTCTGGTTGTCTCAACCTCAGAAATTGGTTCCAGCGTTATCGACTTCGAGCAAATTTGACAAAGACGCGATTTGAGATTTGGTTTAGAAGGAGAGGGAATTTAAAAAAAAGATTAAGTTTTTCTCCCAACACTAGAAAAATAAGATTCAATTAATTTTTAAGCATGAGTTCACTCTTAATAAACCTGAAGAAGAAATGCAAGAAGGCAGAGACAAAGGTGTAAGGGGGGTATTAATCATTTGCCATGTTTTTCGAGTATCCTACCCGCAACTCAACATTGTTGAAAATAAGAAAGGGATTTAGCCTACAAATCAAAGAATTTTACAGACTCTTATAGATTTTGAAACACTTAAGGTCAGTATCAACTGTACTTGACGACGAATTTATTGACTTGTAAGATTTTAAACTATTATTTTTGTCCACCAACTTCTGACAAGGAGTTGGGTCATCCAATAGATTCAAGGAAACGATTCTGTTATATTTGGAATTGTAAGTGAATGTAGTACAAACATCAATAATAAAAGTTTTACCAGATTGGTAAAAATAGTCAAACTGAGAGCAAAAAATTTGTATTATCATCAAAAATATTTTAAGAAGTCTATGCTAACCAGGAGGAGGTTTTATCTCCTTCTGAATAAATTTACAGGTAATTTAGCGTAAAGTTGTTTTCTTTTGTCTCTAGAAATGAATGCGGAAAAGACAGGTAAATGGTCTGGTAGATCATTTACTAGTACAAGATTTTTACCTAAGTAAGAGGAGAAAATTTCGTTGATTGAGGATACCCTAGTAATAGCTGAGCTTGTCTTAATGCATTCTGTTGGTACATTCCAGCTGTGATCAAAACCGATAGAAATTCCTCCGTTACTGAAGAGGCAAGGTCATCCAAGTTAATACTACAATCTTCCATTATGATTAGCGCAAACGGACGAGTTTAAATTGTCTCCAAAGCTCATCAAGGATCTGAGGAAATAAAGGGACAGACTCATTTGGAGATTGGATTCGCAGCACCAAGCCGCCTGAGGCCAACACAGCTACGCACGCACCTCCTCCATCCCAATATATTAAAACTTCTAAGCTTTACACCCTCCCAAGAATTTGTGATTTCCTTTAAATTTTTATTTATTGCATCCACCCAACCGCGGACGACCTGCTTTCCGTTTAGCCCTTAACGGTTCGGTGATAAGGACAATCTTGGCAATCTGACTTATCTTCCTATTCTTCCGAAATTGTTTCATTATCTTTCAATTTACATATAAATGTATATATATATATATATATATATATATATATATATATATATAATATATATATATATATATATATATATATATATATATATATGCCTTAATATAAATAAATGTATAGAAGTAAAATAATAAGTAATATAAGCATATATCAGTTATATATATATATATATATATATATATATATATATATATATATATATATATATATATATATATATATATATGTGTATATACATATATATATATGTGTATATAAACAGTCTTCCTTTTCTCCTTCTGTCTCCTTTCTTTTCTTTTTTTTTTTTTTTTAATGTGTATGCTGTTGCATTGGTGATTTCTCTTTTCGTATATATATATATATATATATATATATATATATATATATATATATATATATATATATATATATATATATATATATATATATATATGTGTGCCTTAATATAAGGGGCAACTGATGTAAGTATTTGTGTCTCCTTCAGCTGTTCAAAGTGGTGAAGGTCAGGTATGAGATTCGGATCGATGGTGATATTCTCTGATTCAAGCGAGAGGAGTTGCCACCGGAGTGCCTGGTAGCGCTGGTATTTGAATAAACACTCGGGAAGTATGCTTTGCTTCTTCCTTTTGTTAGCGACCATTGTAAAAAAAAAAAAAAAAAAAAAAAAAAAAAAAAAAAAAAAAAAAAAAAAAAAAAAAAAAAAAAAACATCCTTATTGAAAAGGATTTTTTGGATTTCTATCTTACACAAAGAAATATCACTATTATTTTTAATACTCTGAAAAAATGATTCCGACTTATGGGTCATGGGTCTCAAACTTCATCAAAACATAAAAGATTTGTACCATGCTGTAGCCTAAAAATAAACAGAAGTGCATATAACTCTCATAGTCCAGAAGCTGGAAGTATCCTTATTCGCTTGTAGACGTTACGTACCAAATCCTGGGGCTATAGGCCAAACTGAAAATTGAACAGTGTTATTTGTGAAGAACTCCTACAGGCTGGACAAAGGAAGTAAATGTACCAACCCAAACGCTACTACAATACAGTATATATGGATGGACCAGGGAATAATAGAGGAGGTCTAGGAGATAACTAAGGAAATAAAATTTAAGCTGTTCTGCAATAGATTAGTAACTTAATTCTATTTTTTGTGTCTTCTAGATCCTTATTTTTATGGCGTGTCAAATTCGATTTATTTTAACGTCACACAAATACCAAATGCAATTGAACCTACTAATGAATCAACAGGAGAAACAGAAGGAACTACTTCAACCACCACCGATAGAACTAGTTTCGATTCAACAACAGCAAATATCCCAGAAATAATTACTGGCCCGGCCACCGAACTCCCGTATTTCCCAGAAGTGCCAAGGATAACGCGCGAAGTTAATATTTTTGCCGCAGCTCAGGACAAAAGTGCAAACATTGAAAACCAATCAAGGATCCGAAGAGAATTTGATTTAGGTAGGAATATATATATATATATATGTAAAATCTATGATGTATAATCTATGATGGTCTAAAAAAATACCAATACTAAAATGAAATTAATCTAAATTAGTGACTTTAAAATTTTTTGTTTTATTAAGTTTAGTTAATTTTAATTTTAAAATAGCCGATATTGCATACTTTTTGCGTAACTCTAAACTTAAAAATAAAAAGAATTACACATTTTCTCCATAACCTTTGCATTCTTATGGCTTAGAAATAATTTTTTGCTCAACATCTCCCAATTTTCCATGAATTGTTTTGCGTAGTGATGTGTAAGTTCATCATATTCTGGAGATCAAATAATAAAGGACTCAACCAAGTATCGGGGTTTTCAAGGTCTATAAGAATGGTTACAAGAAGACTAACAAGGTAGTGTGAAGTAGATGTCTCCTTCAGGTCTACAAGCTGTTGTATGTCAATAAGCTCAAGAATCTCTACCTTTAAACAATTAAAGAATAAACTCTTGTACATTTTTGTAAAAATGGGGATCAAGGTCTTAGGCCGTTAAAATCGTTCAGGCCTTCCTTCTTTTGGATTAGAGTAACATAGCCCAGTTTTCGGCACGACGGGTAACATCCAGAATCGATAATATCATTACAAAATACTAACAAGGGGTCTTGATAGTTTATCAGAAAATGCTTTTAGTAGATAAATCCGGATATCAGTATGACAGTTTCAACATTAGATGGTTTCCGACAGAGGGAGAAACGTTTGCAAAATGTTTGCTAGGTTAATGTGATTGGTCGTACTCCAGTATAATCCTTCAGGTCTCCCTTCTTTTAGATTGGAGTAATATAGCCCAGCTTCCAGAACGACGGGTAATATCCGGAATTACCAGTATCATTAAAAATACTAACGAGGGGTATTGGTAGTTTATCAGGAAATCCTTTTATTAGATCACTGGGACAAATACTAGTTTTTTTCAGTTTCTGTATTTTTTCTATTATTTGCTCCGCTTTAAATTTCTGGAATTTTGTCTTTTGGAGTTTCAGGGATTAGCTGGTTTTCGAGAGAGGGGGGAACGTTTGAACAAGGCTAGCTAGGTGTTTATTGAGCAGTCCATCCAGGAGAAAATCAAGGTTCTTGCACGAACAACCCCCTACTTCTTTCACTTTTTAAACCATTGCTGAGGTTTACTCTGTTTTAATTAACTTAATTTATTCTTGTCATAACGAGAAGCAACACGACGTATTCCTTTCTTTATTTCTTTAAGTTGGGCTACAGCATCATCTTTCTTTCGTAGGCGAACAAGTTTTGGCTTCAAATGAATTATTACTTTCGTTTTTAATTAATGTATGGTTTATCTGAGGAACATACCTTCTTGGTAACTGTTGGGAAACATTTTTGGTAATTTTTTATGAATTTTGTTTGAAACTGACTAATCTTTGAATTAAGATTTACACACGACACAATATTTTCTCAGCTCTCAGATGTAATCAAAGATCCAAAATAGAAAAGACCTTGACCCGTTATTAGCCGGTACGAAAACTCAGAAACTGAGTAATTTGTTTTAAAAACTAGCAGTGGTTTCAATTGTGGCATGAAATGACATCTACCACCGATGGGGGGATAGGGTAATTGGAATAATTTAAAAGGTTTTAAGGTTGGAGCAAATAACATCCAATCGGGTTCCACATTTTATAGTAGGGAAATCACCAATTTGCTTAAGCTTCTGATCTTTGCACAGAAATGCTACAAAAATGCCGACATTTGGATATGTTGTTGTCACAAAGTTAAGAATTGTTTGTAGCCTATTATTAAGATTACGATGTGAACAAGTATTCAAACTTAATTAAAAAGAATTCATTAAAAAAAAATCATTAAAACTAGCTCTCGCACTTTTGTTTCATAACAGGACTTATTTTTCATATTTCTTTTTACCAACAAAATATTTACAACTAGTTAATTTAAAAATTTTCCCTTAAAGGGTATCTTCCGAAATTTAGAGTACAATTATTCCCCCCCCCTCCCGCATTGGAGCCTCTTTATTATTTTAATTACGATGAGAACAAGTATTCAAACTTAAAGTCATCATGCAGAATAGAAAGTACAGCCACCGATTATACCAGTTGTAGTTGCATACTACAAGAAGATTAATAAATATATTAAAAAGGGCTTATTTACAGTACGCAGAAATCACAAAATAAATAAAATAATCTCACTCTTAAATGACCAAATACTGACTGAATGACAGATGCGCAGGTCATTTGTTCCGTTTTTTTTTGTAATTTATTGGTTTGAGATGAGTTATGCAAATCAGATTAATCCCCCCAAGCATTCTGGCTGAAAATTCACCACGATCTACTAAATATTTTTTGCGAGCTATCGGTAGCTCACGATCGATAGTTTAGCGATCTCTGTTCTAGGCCAATCAGAAGACTTACCAGGTTCTACTACTAAGGTTACTAGAAGGTTCTAGGCTAATCAGAAGACTACAATAAAACTACAACCTGTCAAGCGCCATAGGAACAGATTTGCAAAATCCTTTGTGCCCTATTTTGTTAATGCATTTAACTAGTGCATTTAACCATTTTGTTAGTATATTTAACTATTGTTCCATTTTTGTGTTTCCTTTGTGTCTGTAAAAGTAGCACAACCTGGTGTTCATTTTTGAGTTCTGCCATACCAACGATATTTCCTGTCCATGGCTTATTCTTTGCGGTTGATTGTGTATGGCTATGCTGTTTGACTTATATAATTGGATGGATTAGTAGGGTTAAGGCTTCGTTCAAGTACTGATCTGTATTAATTACAAAAGTAGGAAAACATTCTTCCTTTATCCTTCTGTCTTTCTTTTTTGTGTATATGTTTTTTTTTTGTTTTTTTTTTTAGTTTATATTTTTTACGTTTGGTTTTATGGTGTGCGTTTATTTCTGTGTTCGTGCTGTTGCACTGGTGATTTCTATTTTCATTATAAACAGATAGGAACAGAAATAATGACGGCAAGTGCAGGCCTTAATCCCTAACTGCTAGTATTTTTAATTTGGTGAGTTTTTAATAAGGATGTTTCTTGTTTTTAGGATGTGAATTCCGGTGCCAAGATGGTTCAGGGTGCTTTCCCTCATCTTTCCAGTGTGATAATGCTGTCCAGTGTAAAGATGCTAGTGATGAAAGAGACTGTAGCTGTCCAGATAGATTAGAGCCTTGGAAAATTTGTGACGGCTTCCCCGATTGTCCAGACCGTGAAGATGAGCTTGGATGCTATGGTAAATCTTTACCCTCTTTCATTTTTTAAGATAAGTGCTTAACACACCAATATGTATCTGAAAGTTTTCCAAACAACTTTGGGTTTGACTGAACTTCAGAATATGTGCTTTAAATGGACAACGGATATGCAAATATATTTTTAGTCTCACCTGTATCTGTAAGATAGCGAGAGAGGAAGACGAAAAAGCATCAATGCAATAGAAAACTACGATTTCAACCTTTATTTTCTCTTTCCTTATCAGTATGAAGAAGAAAGGAAAAAATAAAGAAAAAAACGTGATTAGAAATCCATGGTCACTTTCAGAATGGCAAGGAGCCCTTTTTAGAAGCAAGATTCAAATTTAATACAGCAACTTAATCAATGGGGACTAAGTAAAGAGCAAAATGTCTTTATTGCGTTATTTTTTTTTCTCAGCCATTTCTTATATAAGGATTGGTTGTAGAAATTCAGGAGGGAGGTGGTTCCTTCGAAACTGGAAGTTTTACTGATCTTTTAAGGGACAATAATAACTGGAGGATAGATGATGCCCTCTCACACTCTTTTTGCCCTTGAAACACCCTTTAATACTCAAAGGTGTCGAATCAAAATGTCAAGATAGACCTTTTTTGTTCAGAATAGTCAATCGATAAAACAATTTTGCCTTTAGTGGCTACACAAAAATTGCTGCTCCGAAATTATACACAGTAATTATTACTGTTATTACATTAATTATTACCAATTATTACTGCTAATAACTAAAGGGCATTAATTGTTACTTCCCTCTGCTTACAGATAGGTTTCAATTAAAAAAAAAGGCAAAATGTATATAGGCATGTACGAGGGTTTTTTCTTGGGAAAATAATAAAGAAATTTTATATGACAGTTTGATAAGAAGTGCCCTGAAATTTAGATAATTTTATGACTTCTGGGTCTAGAATCTGACCCCCCCCCCCCTCCCTTCGTACGTCCCTGCAATGTTGGTCTTAGCAGTCCGATGGGGTCAAGATTCTGAAATTTTTCTTGAATAAGTATGCCTCGAATTTTTCTGGTGGAGGGCATAAGAGGGCGCAAAAATAGGCTAATAACTTTTTTTCACTGGTTGGTTTGAAACTTATATCTCTTGGTCAACTTATTTTACTATGCTCGGGGGTTACCTGTTGTACAAGAACGTTTTTGATGGGTGCAGTCCCTTTTTTAGATTTGAAACCTTTTAAGTTTACTTTGATTGTCTTGAAACTTAATGCCTTAAGTCCTTAAACCAAATGCACAAACAAACAACAAAAGCAAACGTGGAAAAAAAAACCATCAGTTGACCCGAAAAGGGCCAACATACTTTGTGCGCCGAAAGGCTTGAAGCTCTTAGAGATTGTTCTCTGGGCAAAGAGAGCTCCAATGTTTTTGAGGATTGATTTCTCATTAGGAGGAGAGGGGTATATATAGGCTGGAAATATCTTTGTTCCGGATCAGTTTGGAGGCCTTGAGCAAAAGAGACCCTAATGCCCCATCCTCCCGATAATTGGTTGACAATGTAATAAATACTTGTTTTTCCAACCTATTTGAAAGGTATAACCGTTATTCCTTGGGATGTTGGAATACTAATGAAAATAAAGAAAAAATTACAAATTGTTTTACATTATAAAATTACAAAATGTTTATTGTGTTCCCTCGGGCTCGCCACCTTTCTCTCTCTCTCTCTCTCTCTCTCTCTCTCTCTTTCTCTCTCTCTTCTCTCTCTCTCTCTCTCTCTCTCTCTCTCTTTCTCTCTCTCTCTCTCTCTCTCTCTCTCTCTCTCTCTCTCTCTCTCTCTCTCTCTCTCTCTCTCTCTCTCTCTCTCTCTCTCTCTCTCTCTCTCTCTCTCTCTCTCTCTCTCTCTCTCTCTCTCTCTCTCTCTCTCTCTCTCTCTCTCTCTCTCTCTCTCTCTCTCTCTCTCTCTCGAGCTTGCGTTTGGTTTTTAATGAATAATAATTATATATTAAAATCTATTGAATTCATGGACAGCGAAAGACTTTTGAGAGCCTCACAAATTAGTCTTATATTTTCTGTAGGCTTCTTAAGGACTTTTATGATCCTAAGAGTGCATCTGGATTTTTTACCCGCCTCAACGTTTTCAGTATTGCGCAAGTTTTCCAAAATTCTACAAACATAGGAAAATGTAAACAGGTAGTTCATTCAAGCTTGAGTTGTAGATATGTTCTACGTAATTTGCGAAGCAGCTTTTTTGTCCGTTTAAGTTTCAACTTTGCTTTTTACTTCCAAAGAAAACTTTTTTTGTAATTAATGCGAAATCAAACGTGGAGTTAGTGGTTATTACCTACCACGCTTTTCACAAACTCAAAATAATAGTTTTTTTCGCTTTGTTTCTACTTTGCTCTTTACTTCCATTAAAAAACTGTGTTTTTGAAATTTTACGATAATATTTCAGCGAGACTTCAACTTTCTTTTTATTTTAGTGATTTTTCCAGTTTTTGCGATTTTTCCCAACCCATACCTCTTCTTTTTCTCTCAAACTTCTTTTTCATATATATTTTAGGCTGCTCCAAAAACCAATTCTCCTGTGCACCGAGTCTTGGTAAAGGATGCTATAACACAACCCAACGATGTGATGGTACCAGTCAATGCCTAGCCAGTGTTGACGAGACAGACTGCATAAGACTCGACAGCGTGTATGACAACACTGACTTTGCCATTATTGAAAGAAATATGAATGGAAAGTGGTACCCTGTTTGCATAGAAAGAGAAGCAGACTCTTTTGAATTTGGAGAAGCATTAAACAGTTATGCATCGCTCATTTGCAAAACTTACAATGGAGAAGAGGCTCAAATGTAAGGGTTTATTAATTAAGGGTTAATGTAAGGGTTCTTGGTCAAAACACTGCTCTTTATTCGAATCTGAAAGTTAATACTTATCACCCGATGATACACCAAAAAAGTTGATGTTTGGCGATGATTTACTTCTACTTGTAGCTATATCTTTTCCTTACCCACTTTTAGCAAAATGAACAAGGCATTGAATGAGTTTGTTGAGTGGTTGAATTTCAGCCTGTTGACGCTAAATTACACAAAAACTAATTAAAATTTTCTTGGTTTTCTAGTATTGTAACCGATATAAATTTAATTTTAAATGGAATAAAATAAAGTAAGTAAAAGTCACAAATCGTTTGCGCTTTATGATCTGTGAAAATTTATCTTCAAAAGCGCATTCAAAAATTTTTCAAGATCTCTGGGAGTGCATTGCCGAGTGCAAAAATTATTTCATATAAAAATCTTTAATTGCTTTATTTAGCTATTTTTCATCCAAGTATTTGTTCATTTGCTCTACAAGGGTTGGTAATTTTGTTTAATATCACAAAGAAATAAAGGGTCTAAAATGAAACCGTAAAATTTTTTAAAAAATGTTGCTGTTAACGAAATCAACTAGATTCACAAAATTTCTTATGGTAATATTGTTTACTCTATTTTTTCGGATTTTCTGTAGTGTCATCATACCTGGTTAGATGATTAGAACATGCTAATCGTTGAAAAAGAGCCTTTCCTAACCAGGCCTTATGCTTTCAGTCTACGCTAAATAATCCAAAAATTTTAATAGAAGAATAGTCAAGATTGAAAAATTTGGTTGAAGAATCTTACCCAACTAAGTTTCGTGACTTTAATCTACGTAGAAAGATCGAAGAATGCATAAAATTGAAATAATCTATAATCAATAATCGAAATGTTCAATAATAAACAATCAAATAATGATTTTACGAAAAATCGAATAATGAAAGAATCTTGCCTAATTAGCTTTGCTCTTTTCGTCTATGTTGAAAGATCAATAGATACAAATCGAAGAATTTTGTCGAAGCAGAACCTTTCCTGACTAGTTTTCATGCTTTCGATCGATAGGGGCTCGAAGTCCCTCTTTAGTTCCTTTTTTGTCTTTACCTGGTGATTTCTTCACCAAGGGCTTCGCAAAGTGAAAAATATTGTGTCACATAATAATCTTTTAATTACTTTATTTGTTATTTTTATGGTTTGCTATGGTTGCTCATGTTCCAGAGTCCAGAGAGCTGCTAAACTTCTGTCTCCTAAAGCTTCAACTCCCCATTATATAAATGAAATCTATATTGAGAATCAACTTGTCAATATTCAAGAAGTAAAAATTATAAAGTTGGCATTCTCACATATAAATATTTGACTTGTCTGCTATCGTCTTGCTTTGAAAGTTTTTATCCATTAATAGTGAACTTCATAGTCACGATATGCAAATGGTCTCAAATTTTCTTAATATGCGTCTCAATAGTGAACTTCATAGTCACAATATGCAAATAGTCTCAAATTTGCACGATATACAATAGTGAACTTCATTGTCACGATATGCAAATAGTCTCAAATTTGCACGATATACAATAGTCTCAATAGTGAACTTCATAGTCACGATATGCAAATAGTCTCAAATTTCCAGAAGAAAATCAAGGTTCTTGCACGAACAACCTCCTATTTCTTTCACTTTCTTAAACCATTGCTGAGGTTTGCTCTGTTTTAAGTAATTTAATTTATTCTTACCATAACGACAAGCAGTGTGAAGTATTTCTTTATGTATTTGTTTACGGAGGGTTAAGGTATACTCTCTCTTCCCCAGGCGAAAAAGTTTTATTTCCAAATTGATTAGTTCTTCTATTTTTTCCGTTAATGTATGGTTTATCTGAGGAACATACCTTCTTGGTAACCTCTTGAAACATTTTTGGTAACTTGCCACAAACTAACGTTTGAATTAAGATTTACACACGTCAAAACATCATCCCTACTCTCCGACGTAATCCAAGATCCAAAATCAAAAAGACCTCCATTTGTTTTTGGCCGGTACGAAAATTCAGAAACTGAGTAATTTATTTTAAAAATTAGTAGTGGTTTCAAATGTAGCATGGAATGATAGCTACTGCTGAGGGGGGGGGGAAGGGTAGTTGGAATATTGTAAAAAAATTTTAAGGTTGGTGAAAATAACATCCAAGTTGGTTTCGACTTTTGTATTAGGGAATCAACAATTTGTATAAGCTTCAGATCTTTGCACGGATAATTAAGACTTAGTTCGAGTGTGCTGCTATAAAAATGCCGGCATTTGGATAGTTTGTCGTCACAAAGTAAAGATATGCTTGTAGCCTGTCATGAAAATTACGACGAGAACAAGCATTCTGTCGGGTGAATAATAAAATGCACAAATTATTAAATTAGTGTAAGTCCGCGGTAGGCATTTGGATTAGTAGATATCCAAATGATTTCATCACAATCACATAGACCTGGCACATGGAGTAGGGTAGGAGATAGGCAATGCTTTGTGAAATCCTTTGTGGAATCCTTTTTCCCCCGGTGGATGGTCAACCGGGCCTAGCTTTATAAACTCCTGAAAAGCAGTTATTTTAACTTTTCAAAATTAAAACTTTCGGCGTTCGTAAGGAGGGAAACGGAGAAATGATAATGTTTTGTTTTTTTATCAAACTCTTTAACAACAGATTTTTTCAAAAAAAGTTTTATTCTGAGGCAACTTTAGTACGGTGTAAGTATTAAAATTAATGCTGGGAGTCGGAAGAACATCCTCTAAAAGTAAAACATTATCATTCGGGTTATTATAGGAAGGTTTGTCGTAAGGCTCAAACTCACCACCCTGGACCGAGAGACTGCTAAACTGGTTTTGAAGTGGGAAGGTAAGAGTTTCACTTTTAAAAGTTGTGGTAAATTGATAAAATATGATAAATATGATAATATATATTTATGTATTATAGATATATATTGCAAATGTATAAGAATATCTTAAAGAGTAGAGCAGCCTAAAAAACTAAAGACTTTATTCATTTGCATATGCTTTGATTTCAAGAATATAATTTTGGTTGGAGTGTTCTGAAAAGCAATCGGTAGACAAAAAAAATCTACTACTACTACTACTAATAACTCACTGCAGCACCAAGCCGCCTGAGGCCAACACAGCTACGCACGCTCCTCCTCCAACCTAATCTATTTAAAGCCTCCCTCTTTACACCCTCCCAGGAAGTTCCCATTTCCTTTAAATCCTTATTTATGACATCGTCCCAACCCAGACAAGGACGACCTGCTTTCCGTGTAGCCCCAGACGGTTGGCCAAAAAGGACAATCTTCGGTAATCTGTCATCCTTCATCCGTAGAACGTGGCCTAGCCATCTCAACCTTTCTTTCATTATAGCCCCAGAAAGCGGGATTGAACCACACTTTTCGTACAACCTACTGTTTGAAATACGGTCAGTCAGCCGGGTACCCAGAACAATCCGTAGGCAATTTCTCTGGAAAACATCTAGTAGATTTTCATCTGCTTTTCGGAGTGTCCATGCTTCAGAGCCATATTTGACCACTGTCATCACTGTAGCTTCCAATATTCTAATCTTGGTTTGTACGCTTATCTTTCTATTCTTCCAAACTTTTTTTAACTGTGAAAAAACACCCTGAGCTTTAGCTATTCTACTTTTAACATCTTCACTGCTCCCACCATCTTTACTAATAATACTACCAAGGTAACTGAAGCTCCCAACCTGATCAATCTTTTCGTTACCTAAGGTCACCTGTTCAACTTCACTTATTCCTAGCCTTAGTGACTTAGTCTTCTTAACATTAATTTTCAAGCCTATTTTAGCACCCTGAACTCGTAAAACCTCTAAAAATTCATTCATTTTGCTCACACTTTCATCTAATATGCTTAAATCATCAGCATAATCTAAGTCCAGGAGCGTTCTTCCTCCCCATTTGATTCCATGGTCTCCAATTGCCTTTCCTGTGCTCCTTAAGACGAAGTCCATCAAAATGATCCATATAAAGGGGGATAGAACACAACCCTGCTTAAGGCAGGGGGGGCAACTCTCCCTCCCAGATCTCAGTCTGGCCTCCTCAGACCCCAGTTCTTACCCCAGCTGAAATTTAGTTTTTCTAAATATTGTCAAAACTTGGATAAAACTGCATAATTCAAGCATCCACAGAAATGGGTCAATTTTCTTTAGTATATTAGTACCTTTTTTGTTACTATATCGCTCCTTTTTCAGTTGTCACTGTCATTTTTACTTGATTTGGAAAACTGGCTCCGACCTTGCCTCCCAGGAATTTGACGCAATTATGCCACAAGGTCTTAAGAAAGACCTTCAAATAATATTAACTTGCTCCTTTACTCTCCGTCAAAATATTAAATTTCCTTAAACTTCCCTAAATCTATAAGTTGCGAAAAACATTCCATTAGATAAAGCGCAAAGCGAAGCAGCGTAAACCCTGGATTCGTAAAGCAAAAATAGGTATTGCTTCTTTTCAAGCGTAAGCTTTAGGATTTACCAATCAGAGTGAAGATTTAAGTCACAATTTTGTATTTTCCGATCTTTTCCTATTTTTGTGATTATTCTGACAGGAAATACATAGACATAGTTATAGCAGACCGTATTTAGGAGCAAACTGGCGTTTTTATATGGTCTTAACCTATTTTTACACTTTTATTTTCCCGCCTCTAGAGTAAAAGTACGACACTAAAAGTCATAATTTATCCCTTATATTGTCAGCAGGCACGAATACGCTGTGGCTTGGGCATTAGGCTTGTTAACTTGGATGAAGAAAGTAATGACGTAAAGTAATGACGCAATCAAGAAAATCACGTAATTCGTAAACCTCCCTTATTCATCAACAGATGTAAATACGCTGTGGCTTGAGAATCAGGCTTATTCGTTTGAATGAAGAAAGTAATGGCCTCTAATATTTATCGAGATATTAAGTATATCTACCCATTTGAAAATGGCTTACAAAATCAATCCACATGCGCGCCAAAGTTTTTTTAATTTTTTTTTTTAATTTTTTTAAAAAATTCAAAATTTTCATTTTTTTATTTTTCTATCTTTGTGATGATTCTGACAAGAGATAAAAAATATAATACCATTGGACATTACTCAGGAGGAAGCTACTGGGAGTATTCGGTTTTAAATTATTGTTATTATTTTCTTTTTCCGCTTCTGCAGTAGAAGTATGGCGATCCAATCAAGAAAATGACGTAATTCGTAAACCTTCCCTTATTCATCAACAGATGTAAATACGCTGTGGCTTGGGCATTAGGCTTGTTCACTTGGATGAAGAAAGTAATGACGTAAAGTAATGACGCAATCAAGAAAATGACGTAACTTGTAAACCTTCCTTATTCATCAACAGATGTAAATACGCTGTGGCTCGGGAATTTGGCTTATTCGGTCGGCTAAATAAAGTAAAGGCCTCTGATATTTTTTATCAATGTTATAATTTATTTTTTATCCATTTGGAAAAATAGTATACAAGATCAATCCATATGCACGCCAAAGTCGTTAATCATTTCTGTTTTTGTATTACAAAGTGGGAACATATGCACTCAGTGCGGCTGCTGCTTTTTTTTTTTTTTTTTTGAGAATAGTTGAGAGTATGTCAATGGTTGACACTCTTGGTGCACTTATGAAACTGGAGCTGACACTGATGAAAATTTATGGACTGATTGGGTTTGCTTCTGTTCTTCAGAAGCAGTTGAAAGTATGAACTTATAATGCTGCTGATGCTGATGTTGATGAAACTTACAAATTGATTGAGGCTGCTTCTGTTGTTTGGAAGCATCTGAGAGTATGTTTTTTCCTGGTGTTGCTGATGAACTTATGATACTGAAGCTGATGAAAATCATGCGCTGATTGGGGTTGCTTCTGTTTTTTCAGAAGCAGTTGAAAGTGTTTCACTGCTTGATGCTACTGAAGGCTTCTCATTAATACACATCCAGGGTAAGCTGTCCTTGAGACACTGAAAAATATAAGTGCTTTGTGTTAACTGAATTGAACTGAAGCGTAATTTCTCAAATATATTTTGAATCTTTTTAAAGCTTGGGGGTAATACAAGCTAAAATTTCTGTAAAGGTGTTGGCTACGCGAACCACTAACAGTAATTTTTCAGACGTTCAATTCTCAGGAATTATAAAAATTCAAAGAATGAACGTAAAATCCGCAAATTTCACTCGAGAAATAGCTATAGAAGGCTTGTGCTTTACTGTTATATTTTGCATTTTTAGACTGTTTTGAAATTTGAAATTTTGATTTAAATCTTTGAGAATATAATGAAGGTACAATTTTTTTTATTCTCTAACGATTAACATTTTTCCTTGAATTATTAGTAAAAAAAAAAGATTTATAATTCTGTTTCATTCAGCCATTATAATATGAGAGTAGAAACTTTAGGGTGGAATGGGGCCTGTCATCAGTTGGAGCTATCCCGAGATTACTTGAAAGGGGTAAGATATCATAGATAGTCCTGGCAAAAACGAAAGGGAATAATTTTGCAGGAGAGTAAAAACAGGATTTTTATATTCATTGCAGAAAAAGATTTAGATTCAGAACAGACCCCCTTTTTAATTCAACAACTTATGATTGCGAATTCATTCTTATCATCATACTATGAACTTATTTTGAATCCAAATATTGACTCTGTTTAATAAAATAATCGGCTGAATCGCCCTTAATCATTGTTATGATTTCTGTAGCAACTAACAAAATTAAAATTATCAAATTGTTTCGAGGTGGGATGAAAATATATTTGGTATCCTGGTCCCAACTATTTTTTTTTTTTAGAGGAACAATGGTGTGGAGAAAACTTTTGGAAAAAAACAAAAACTTCTACATATCTCAATAAACTAGTAAAAAAGTAGAAAATATGTTAAACTAATCGAAAGATCTCGTTTAAATTGATCGGGTCGAAATATCATACATGACACATATGCGACGTTAAAAATTTCACATAACACTTATTGACCTAGCCTGGACTCGGCAATCGTAATCAAAAACTTTTTTGTCTTTCAAAATGCAATGCCAAAACTTTTTTGACACGTTCTTTGTTTGTTTTCATTTTTGATTTTAGTGAATTTTTTAGACCCTCTTAAGTTTTAGTTTTACGGTTTGAGCTTTCTATGTATGCTATTTTAGATTTTTCTATATTTTGGTTTATTTTTATTATCCATAGATTAACTCAGTAGCCATTTTAGGCCTTATGATCTGAGCGAGGCAATGTATACCATAGGAGGGTAAAAATATAAAATAAAAGGAACTTAATGTCAGCTGTCAAAAAACAGGAGGAGGCAGATACCCCCCCAGCCTAGACCTAGAACTGCCACTGGATATAGCCAAAGATTATGCTTTTTGGCCAACCATCTTGGTACTAACGAAAAGCAGGGATCCCTGAAAGGGGTGAGAAGAGGTAATAAGGACGGATTAAAAGGGAATTGGAAGTTCACGGGAGTGGGTAAAAAGTGAACTTTTGAATATGTAAGGATGGAGAGGGATTGAGCACAGTTGTTTTGATGTGTTATCCTTAGGCTGCCTGGTGGTTCATTGAGTTGTTTGGTATGTTCCAAAATAATTAGATTGAAAAGAAATGTAGAAAATGTAATAATAGCAAAGCGTATGATGCATAAAACACATAGTGGATATAATAAGGACCTGACGATTTAGAGATATCTACGACCATAACTGGTCAGGTGTAACTAGATCTACAGATATACTATATTTAGACGAGTTTTCTTTCTAACTACTTCTATGATATCGTGCTACGTTAAATAAAAAATAACATGCAATTCAACGTCTTCTACATGACGCTAAGTCACCGTGGGCCAAAAATAGCAAATAATTTGAAAAAGCCGAGTACTTTATTTCGTCCCAGCGTTTCATTTTTTACTTTCAATTTTCCTTTTATATAACATTTGTAATTGAATGAAAATCTTATATCTACATCTTTTGTAAGTGATTGAAACTCTCTTGAGTTTGTATTGCTATCGCTTTAGGTTTTTTATTCTAACTATCTTACTGTTTTAGCTACCTATCAAACAGTTCGTGGTAACTCCGTATAGTGATCTATATAGTGATCTGTGATCTGTGGATTGATATAGTGATATAGTGATCTGTGGATTGATAGTGATCAAAACTAAGAGAAAGCCATTTAGCCAAAAAAAAATTAATAGACTAATTTCATTTCAATAATTTATGTGCGGAGAGCCAAAATCAAACATGCATTAATTCAAAAACGTTCAGAAATTAAATAAAAAAAACTAGTTTTTTTAACTGAAAGTAAGGAGTGACATTAAAACTTAAAACGAACAGAAATTACTCCGTATATGAAATGGGTTGTCCCCTCCGCAGTCCCACGCTCTTTACGCTAAAGTTTTTAGTTGTTTTAAAAAGTAGAATTGTGGCTAAGAGTCAAACTTTAGCGTAAAGAGCGAGGGACTGCGGAGGGGACAACCCATTTCATATACGGAGTAATTTCTGTTCGTTTTAAGTTTTAATGTCGCTCCTTACTTTCAGTTAAAAAAACTAAGATTCATGTTTAAGATTCAGTTTTACTGGCTGTAGATTCATTTTTGAGTATTGTAATTAAAAAAAAAAATAAACATTTCTGCATTAAAGCGCCAATAAACACTCAGAAAAGTAAGAATGGGAACATTTAACTTACCTCTCTATACTTCGGGTGAGAGAGCATGTAGATCAGTGGGTTGTAGGCACATGAGGTCTTGGCTAGGAGAACTGGGAGACCAGATATAAGGGGAGTTAGGAGGGTAGGATTTCCCCATATACCCATTAAGCTAATGGCCGCAAAGGGTGTCCATGAAACTAGCCATAAGGACACATTCATTATAGAAACTTTGGCAATGCGTATTTCAGCAGACTGGGCGTTTTCGTCATGGTTGGAACGTAGAGATTTAACGTTCATCTTCTTCGCTTGAGCTCTAAGCTCCTCTTCGTGTTTGAAGACGGCTTGAACAATGAACCAGTAACAGGACATTATGGTAAGAAGAGGCATAACCCAGTTGACAAACCATGAAGTGGTGATGTGAGAACGGTTCATAAAGTCACGTGTGACATAGTCGTAAGAACATCTACACAATATAAAATAAACGTTAGGCTCTTCTTACGACAGAGTAATTTACGTTTCTAAATATGGTGACGCTGTGGATTGACCGCACTTAGTAATACGGGATGGGTTTGAGCAAATTCGCTACCGGACACAGATTTTGACTTTTTGTGATGAGCTCGTGTGAAAGCGACTCAATGATAATTCAAACAAGAATAAGACAGAGTTGGGCCTTCTTCAGATACTTTTAAACTTAGATTAATTGATCATTACAAGCCTCAATAGGAACAATATAGATAAACTTTTATTTTGGGGAGGGGGTCAAAGAGCTAATAATTTTTACATGGACACAAAATAAAGATTTGTTTTATGCACATAAAAACAATTTAAAAAAATTATCTTAACTTTTGATATCCAGCCCATTTCCGTTCTAAAATGGAAAAAGCCGACTTTTTTCCAACTTTTTTTCTCCATAAGAAGTTCGAAATAAAATGTGTGGCCAAAGAGGTAAATCTTGACAACAATAGCCAATGGGAAGAAAAACAATAAGAATAGCAATCAAACCAATATTTTGCATGTATACAAAAAAAGGATAAAAGTTCAGCCGTAACCATTTTAAAGAAAGGTAATAATCTAAATCAAAAGAGAATAAAAAGAAAAATCAAACCAATGTATACAACGGTACTCTGTGCACCTTTATGTATATATAAATTTCATTTTTTTTTTTTATTCTCTTTTGATTTCAGTTCTTTTCTATTTTTTCGACTCTGTTATAGTTTTAACTATTATTCCTTTTCATTACGGAGGACGTCTTGCTGTATATAGGTGAGATATTCGTTTGATTTCTCTTCTTCTCTTTTTGCCTACTGTCCATAGATACATTGTTGTCAAGACTTACTGCTGTTTATTTTCCGTGGTAAGCCAAATCAGTTTTAGACCTTTTGTTAACAAAGTTAAGTTACAATGCAAACCAGAAAATGGAATTTCTTAAAAGCACTGTATCCAAAAAAGGGTATATGTACATACACATTTGGTCAGTGTAAATATTTTGCATTAATTTTTCTTATATAAAATATCTGAATTCATTTTACAAATTTTTCCTTTTTGTGATGTAAATAAATCCATAATTAAAGAATTTTCAAAGAAGAACAAACATCTTTAAATTTGTTTTAACAAATTCAAGTGAATTTAATATCAATTCAAGGTCAATTAAACGCTACTTACGTTCCTAAGATGCCGTCCATAGCGTATGCTCCCCAACCAAACAGTGGAGTTAAGGACCACGCTAAAGCCCAAATCCAGCTGAAGGCAACCATGGTAATTGCTCTGCCGAAGGTCAGTGGTGTGCCACTAAAACCCTTGACAATGACGTTGTAGCGATCGAGAGAAATCAGTACTAGAGTAAAGATCTGGTTGTATCCGCAGAGAGCTCCACAGAAAGCATGGACATAGCATCCGTATTCTCCAAATCTCCATGGTCCTCCAAGGAAGAAATTCCAAATGCATTCCGGAAGGAGGGTAATCATAAGAGTCAAGTCGGAGAAGGCCAAGTTCATTACGTAGACGTTGGCTGGTGTTCGTAGGGCAGGGTATTTTCCAAAAATCTTAAGGACCATGATATTACCAAAAAGAGCAATCGAACCTATAAAAAATGTTGAAATTTTAAATGCAATACGTTTACTTGTTGTTGGTTGATAATGAAATAGCTAGAGAGGGGTAAAAAGACGTCCCCCTTGAAACATAAAAACCCTGGAATATAGTAATTATATATTGATACATGCCCATTGGCCTCAGGTAGGCCAATATGCATATTAGGATCTTTCGCTTAGTTACCCCTCCCTATGAGTAAATCACCATTAAAAGATTGTCAACGTCTAAACTCAAACTCACTCAAATATCTGTATGTAGCCAGTGTGCCAATTCACGAAAATACTGGGAGGGGGGGTGCAAGATCTATTTTTAAAATCTAGAGGGGTCAAGACGATGTAATTTTCAATTAAGTATCAATAAGGTTTTTTTTTATCTAGGGTTGTAGTCTAGAAGCAAATCAGGGAGTCACTTGGCACTCCTTTAGTTAGCCTTTTCATTCTGTAATAAAAATAAGATCATGTTAAAGCAAATTTCTTATGGCCCTCGAAACTTTTAAACGGCAAAAAAGAGTCATTTTTATTGTTTTCAAGCTAGAGGGGGGAGTCAAAATTAAAGGCTAAGGCTACATAGAGTATTTTCTCACCGTGATCCTCAATTAACATTATCACTGCAACAATTAGGGCTTTATATTTACCATAACTAGCTTTTTATGTTCAAAATGCTCAAAATTCGTGCTAATTTATCCTATGGCGTTCTTAATTCTTTTAATTTTAGACATTCTAATGAGATCACATTTACAAAAAAAAAATCTGGATGGATATGGCCATTAAAGCCTTTTCAACCATTATTTACAACTCTTATTCAACTACTTTTGTGCATTTTTTTTTTCTTTAAAGGACCTTCAAGAAAAGGTGTCACTGACCTAAATAGCTTTGCCAGATCCATTGGCCTAATGCTTCAATACTTGCATTCTTAATTCTTTTAACTTAAACATTCTGAAAAGATTAAGTTAAAAAAAAAAAAAAAAAAGATCAAGATGGATATTGTCATTTTAGATGTACGTTTTTTTATTACTTGTGTTTTAGACCTATTTTTAGTTCGTGCCGATTATCCTTGGGCCACATTATAGCCTCTCTTATGGGTTTAGTTAAAATTAATTACTACTACCTTCTTATATATGTTCCTAATTCATTGAGTCGAGCCATGTTAAACTTTTAGGCGCAAAGTTTATGGTTAACCAATTAGAGTGAAGATTTAGCTCATTTTTTCTTTTTAATTAGGTTCGATGGAAGCTTAAAATAGTAGCTTCCTAACTATATAGTAAATGTTATAAAACACAAAGACTATGCTTTAGGACAAATTAGTGTTGTTATAAGCCTTTCAAAACACTTTTTCATTGTTTCAATTTTTGCTGCTCTAGTACTGGCGTGACATTGAAACACAGACAAAAAAAAACATTGCATTCATAATAACTCCCTTTTTTAACAGGTGGGGTGTTGCTTGGGTATAATACTTACCCATTATAAGATAGTAGAGCCCCATGACATAATACCACATTGGATGAAGAGCTTTGAAACCATGCCAGTGGGGTAGTAAATAGCTTCTGACATCATCTGGTACATAGTTAGCCAGTGTGAAGCTATCAGGAAGACTCCAAGGGTCAAAGGCCTGGTTTTGGGCCTCCGCAATAGGGTCAGAAAAATTCATTGCGATAACCTGCAAAAAGATTTATGTAAATAAAATTAGAAGTTGTTTTCTTTTGTATTTAGCTTTAAATAGCGCAGAGATATTGGGAAAGAGGCTGAGAGCCATCAGCTTCATAGGGCCAGGTACTGCCACTAAAAGTCCCAATTTCAGCTTGATTCCGGGGAGAGTTCATTTTTATCCCATATTGTATTACATCTTTTTCTTATTATTTCTTCATTTTTGTTCATTTTCTTTTCGATTTTTTTTAGGAAAGAGATCGAGAGTCATCGGTTTCATAGGATTAGGGGGGCTAATTTTCGCCCATTATCAGAAGAATTAATTCTTTTGAGTCTATATTGTATTATTTTTATCTTTTTTTGTATTTTTTACCCTAATTCTCTAAAGTATTTTTATCTTTTTTTTTTTTTTTTTTATTGAGATGTGAATAGGGGACTAAAACTAAAGAAACTCTACTTGTTGTAGCACCATTATCATAAAAATTTATTCGCGTCTGCTCGTATTTTATTATTTGTGTCTTTTTCTTTTTTGTTTGTTTTTGCCATATTCTAACCGTTTCTTTTAAAAGGAAGTGGTTAAGAGTCATCAATTTATATAGGGCTAGGGGGTACAGCTGAAAAACCCCCATTTTTCGCCCCATTATTAGTAAAATGTGTTTGCTTTTAGCCCATGTACTACTATTTGTTTCACTTCAAGAATAATACCCCCGCTCCCCCTGTTCTCTTCCTTAAATTCCCGAGGCAACTCTGCCTCTGAAACATATACGATAAATATCTTTCTTTATTATCGCATCCTTATTTTTTTAATAAGAGCCAACATTAACAATTATGATTTTTTTTTTTAGTTAGGTGTATTTTCTTATCAATTCTCCGTAGGGTTTAAGTCAGGTTCTGAAAAACTTCATTCATTTGCTGTAACTAGGAAAGGTAAAACTATTGCAACCCCTGATTTAAATGTAGATCTCCTTCTTATGCATTGAAAAGTATTCAGAGTCTGAATGTATACGTCAAATTTACCCTCAACATTGCAGCAAATTATCCTAGCTGTCTCTAAAATTAATCTTAAAACAGGCTTTTTTAGTTTTGTGGTTATTCTGAAAAAGGGCACTTCGAAAGTCTGGGGAAAAATTATGAATTGATTCCGAGATGAATTACAGAAGGATTATCTTAGATAGTAGTTTGATTGACCGAATATAAACAATAATTTATTAGAAAACGTTGTTAAATGCCACTTTCTAGTGCTATAATGAAAGAGCGGTTAAGATGGCTTGCCCACGTTTTAAAGGTTGGCATATTACCAAAGATTATGGTTCTTCGTCACCCATCTGAGACAAACCTCGGGTTTCCAGGTCACATCGACATTATAAATACCGATGGTTGTTTTCAAAAAAGTTTTGGTTTTATCATTCCCCTAAAAATCTTATTGGAGCATTTAATGTGGCATCACTAACCTGGGATATTTGAATTACTTATCTTGCCATTTACAGGCTAGGGGTTATAGGTTACTTAGAGAAGTGGTCCCGAGGCTACTCTGATAAAACGATTCTTGTGGACAGAGAAGCAGAGTTCTGGCCACACGAAACAGAGACTTCATTGGTAAAAAAATCTTGTGACAAAAGTATTTTTCGTTCTTCTTATTGGCTCAATACAAACCTAACCAGGAAGTTAGGCTAACCCAATACTAAAACTAACCAGGAAAGCCTTTGAAGAACTTCCAAATTCTTTCAATTCACGAATTTTCTATGGTCAATCGAATTGAGTTGCTCTTGTTCTGCAACTTACAGGTTTATGTTTCATAGTAATAAATTGGGGTGTCTGACTTAAGATCACAGAGCTTAATCCTATTAGAAGCCTACAATTTTAATTTAACTTGCCGTGGGACATGTAGACTTACCTTCGATATTGTGTTGTTTCACGTGCTGGGGTAAGCCTAAAATGAAAGGGGAAAGATACTCCTTCCTTTTTAGACTTCAAAGATTTGTTCTGTTTTCAATATGGTTCCCCATACTCTTTAGATTGTCTTTTTGTTTTAATATTTTTAGTCCCCCCTCCCCTCCACTACTGCTACTGCTAACAACTCACCGCAGCACCAAGCCACCTGAAGCCAACACAGCTACGCACGCTCTTTCTTCATCCCAATCTATTCAAGCCTCCCTTTTTACACCCTCTCAGGAAATTCACTGGGACTTCCTCCCCTCCATCCCTTCCTAAATAAGTATTCTTGCGCCCGCCAATGTTTTCGGCGGTTAAAAAAAATTACTCATTTTATTGAGAGGCATACAATTTAATGGTTATTTATGAAAATTAAGACTTACCTTAGAAATGAAGTCCAACGCCTGAAACTTCTGCAAAATTGTAAATTTACACCAACGACCTCACTTAACAAGTGACTGCCGGGTTCTGATGAGTCTGAGCCTTCAACGAAAGATATATGTACAATCTTAAGAATAAATCCAATTAGAGAATTTCTAATAGGAAACCCAAGAAGATTCTTACGCTTTAACAAATAATGTATGAAAATCCGTGATGAAAACCCTCATGTATTAAGAAATAATATATGGAAATCCCTAGATCGGAAGGAAACAATGCGACTTGGAACTTTAAAAAAATACTATTGACAAAAGGTCATACAATATAGAACATAATATATACACTAAAAAGACAATGATAATGACAAATAACCTCAAATATGAAGTGATTGATGAGACATTGTGAAATCCATGTAGTTCTTAGTTTTTGCATATTGAGTTAATCTGCAGTCTAGAAGTATAAATTTCGTGCAAGTTTATCCTTTTGAAACTATTGGAATAATGGTAAAATAAAAAAAATCGGGGGGGGGGATACTTTTGTATCGAAAAAGTACCATTACAAGAATAAACGTTCATCCCTGAAGAGTTGTAGGTGGAGGGGGTGACCAACATGTTTTTTTTCAAATCTCTGTACTCTCAGTCTGTAAAAAAAGATACTGCTTTTGTTACAGCAAAAAAAGTTTTATTTTTCACTGTAAATCACTGGAAAAGAGTAATAGACCCACACGTTCACCAAACGAATCCCTCCAATCAAAGTAAGTAATAATAACATTTTTATTTTCGATATGTCAGCATGATGAATAGAAAGCATACAACCTTGTTAGGTTATGATTGTGGAGAAAATATTTGAAAAATTCAAGTAATTCCATTTTTTTTTCGTGGGTAGCATCCAAAGAAATTAGATCTGTTTATTACCACTGTAAAAATTAAATAAGTAATCACAAGAGATTTTTTTTTTGGGAGGGGAAGGGTTTTGTCCAAAGTATTTTCAATTCTCTTCTCGAATTATCTACAAAAATTACATTGCTGTTGTTACAAAGATACTCTCAGGAAAATGTTGAACAGAGTGACTGTTGTCACTCTCAGGAAAATATTGAATACCCTAGAAGAGCGTTCACTGAATAAGCTCTTTTCACTCTAACTTATATTCCAGCACTTATATTCCAGTATTTGATTTCTGAATTGCCATGGTCTATTCAGTTATGTCTGTAAGAATTTTAATTGTCTTGGAAGAACTTCCAAGCAGCTATTAAAAATTAGTAGAGATGTTAACCGCTCAGACATTAACGTCAACTTAGAGTACCTTAGAGTAATCCCCAATTTTTCAACTTAGAGTAATTCGCAATTTTTCTTGGTATGTAGACTCAAGTTACTCGTGCTCTGAGACATACAGGTTTACATTTCAGGGTAATAAACTTGTGTGTTTAAATGTGCACCAACAGATTCCAAACGACAGAACAAAGCTTAAGATCACAAAACATAAACCTTTATCGTGCTGTCTACACCGAGTCTGCAATTTGGCAATTTGCAATTTGGCTATTCTAAATGTAATTAATATCTCACTGTTATTCCTGTTTGAATGTGTAAAAAATTACATACGAATTGATAGAGGTATTTCGTATGTGTAGTAGTCATTTCCATATCTGAAATTGAAAGGATATATATAAAAAAAAAGTATTGTCTATTCTTATTTTAAAAATTTTGCTGAATGCCTGAGGGTCCTTTGATGTATGGAGGTCCAATAAAAGCAATCTGTTGTAGCGTAGTTATGTCAAACTATGCCAAACTTGCATTTCTGCAAAGAGATAGTGCGATGAAAACAAAATTACCCAAAATACCGGAAAAATTACCCAAAACAAAAATCCCCAAAATACCGGATACTTAACTCCACAAAATACAAAAACACACACAAAGATATACAAAGTGCAAAAAAAGAACAATATAAAAATACAAAAAACTGCACATATACAAAAACTGAAATATTTTTTTTTGTTTTTTACACTTGTTAAAATTCCACACAGGGGTTTAAAAAAAAAATTCTATAAAGCAGAGCTATTCGTCTCCCAGAAATAAGGAAGAATAGGATCAGCAGACAAAATCATGTTACAGATGTAAACCGACGAAATTAAACGACTTGTTCATCATGGAATTACCAGAAAATAATCTATATTTTTTCTCTCTGGCTGTAACAAAAAAAAATTAAAATAAAACATAAACTTTTATTTCAGGTCAGCAGTTAAAGCTTACTATCCTTCAGCCCAGTTTGACATCAGTAGGAGTTTTGTACTTAAAATTGCTGGTAATAGACTTCGTGGTATTCGTCTCCAGCAAAACAGCTGTAAGCGCATTTTGGCAATCAAATGCTCTCCAAGAAGTTGTGCCACCGTCGAAAGCTCGAGCTCCCCTCAGATAGCTCAGGTAATTTACTCACTTATTGATAAAAAAACATCAAATACACAAGTAAAACATGAGAATTCAGCAACAAATTTAACTGAAAAGCCAGCCAGAATACTGAAACTTCAATCTAGCTAAGCAAATTAAAACACAAAATGGCATGTTATTTAAAGTTTATTTAAGCTTACATTTGTGTTTTTTAACTTAGATTATTTGCAATTGCTTAAGGGTCACGAAATTTAGACTGGCCACTTGGCAGTGACCTCTATTCACAAAAATATCGGGGGAAAGAGAACCTGTTTTTCTTCTTTTTTTTATGCGTAAGTATAGTAGCAGCAAGTAGTGCAAGCAAAGCAGCAAAGTCGAGCAGCAATGTAGCAACAAGAGCAACAACACCTCGACCTTAACTTCAAGCTTTAGAACATGCTAGTCGAATCATTTCACTCCACTGTGGCAACATGCGGCTGCATCGTATGCATTATTATTCTTAAGACATTTCCAGACACTCCTTGATAAAAATTAAGCTTAGAGTCCATTAATTCGTGTTTTTCGAAAGCAAACCCTTTCGTGATGCCCTGAAAACACTTTACACCACCACGGCACTACGAGGCTGCCCTTGGCGGCATAGGTCATCATCCCTTAAGCATTTTCATGCTTTCCCCACAAAAATAGGCTTATAAATCTAAAATTGAACATTGTTTTTTCTGAACAGCGGGGCTTAGCATTTCATTGTTAGAATGTACTGTTCCAAGGCAACTCACACGACTTAGAATTTAGAACATTTTTTGAACGAGACTTTTTTTTTATAAAAATTGGTTGTATGGTAACAACCTGCGGCACCCATCATCATCATTTAAGCGTTTTCTGACGCTTGAATAACCTACTTACTGATAATTTTTTTGCTATTATTTTTCGACAATTCACAACCCGTGTCACACCATGGATGGTACATGGCACCCTCTGCCCCCTCAATGTGATGGCCCCATACGCTAATTCACGCCACCATGGCAGTATGTGGCTGCCCTGTGACAACCCTAGGATAAGCAATATCATTCCCAATACATTTCCAGACATTTCTTGACATTACTTATAGTTTTAAAATAATTCTACCGTAATTCTACCCAAAGCTGCTGGTACTAGTATCTTAAATAAATACATAAGCAAATTATCACTAGAAATTATTAACTTTCCTCGCAATTCCACCAAAGTTCTGCCGTAATTCTACCTTAATTCTAACCAAAACAAATGATACTGGCCTTTTAACAAATTATCACAAGAAATTATTGACATTACCCGCAATTTTACCAAAATTCTACCGTAATTTTACCCAAATTCAATCATACTACTCTCTTAAAAAAAGACATAACCAAATTATTGCTATAAATTAATGACATTACTCTTAATTCCACCAAATTCTATTTAAGTTCTACTGTAATTCTACCTAAAGCCAATGATACTAGCCTTTTACATGAAGACATAAACAAATTATCAGTAGAAACTATTGAAATTACTCGCAGTTCTACCACAATTCTACCGTATTTCTACCCAAAGCCAATGATACTACTCTCTTAAATAAAGTCATAAATAAATTATCGCTAGAAATTATTGACATTACTCTTAATTCTTCTAAAATTCTATCAAATTTCTATTGTAATACTACCCAAATTCAATGATACTACTCTCTTAAATAAAGACATAAACAAATTATTGCTAGAAATTGTTCACATTACTCTTAATTCTACCAAGATTCTATCAAAACTCTACTGTAATTCTACCAAAAGCCAATGATACTAGCCTTTTACATGAAGACATAAACAAATTATAACCAGAAGTTGGACATCACTCGCAATTCTACCAAAATTCCACAGTAATTCTACCCAAAGCCGATGATACTACTCTCTTAAATAAATATATAAACAAAATATCGCTAGAAATTATTGACATTACTCTTAATTCTACCAAGATTCTATCGAAATTCTACCCAAAGCCGCCTAAACTAGTCTTTTAAATGAAGACATAAACAAATTATGACCAGAAATTAATGACATTACTCGTAATTCTAACTAAATTCTATCGTAACTCTAATCAATGCCATCGATACTAGTCTCTTAAATGAAGACATAAATAAATTATTTCCAATAAATTAGTGACATGACTCGTAACTCTACCAAAATTCTGTAACACAATCACACAGAGTCGGACACAAAAGACACAAAGACAGACACAGAGACATGCAAACAGACGCTCGTTAACACGGGTAGGGTGGGCGAGAGATAAAAAACACACACGAAAACCCAAAGTCAAATACACAGAGACAGACACACAAAGACAGACACAGAGATATGCAAACAGACGCTCAATTACATAATCATGGGGGGAGAGAGACAAAAAACACACATAAAAACGCACACACATAAAATTCAGACACACAAAAACACAGAGTCAGACACGAAAATACAAAGACAGACACATAGACATGCAAACAGACGCTCAGTCACACAGGCATGGTAGGAGAGAGACAAAAAACACACACAAAAGCACAAAGTCAGACACTCACCGTTTTTCTTTCATGCTTGTAGGTTAGCTTAACCTAACCTAACCTTCAAAGGGTAGAAACGTCTTGAAATATCTGAAAAACATTTTGAAGAAAAATATCTTTAAAAATGTCTTGAAATGTCTTGAAACGTCTTGAAATATCTTGAAACGTCTTGAAATACACGTCCTATAGTGTAACATCTCAAACCCTATTACATAACATTCGAAAAAATTCTGGGGTAAAGTCACGCAAGATTGCGTACCCTCAACTCCTTTGACGTAACATGTGCCTCGAAAAAGTTTAAGAAAAAAGTGTCAGGATCAGGATTTGACGGGGGCTCTGCTCGGAGCCCTTATGGCGATACTACTAAAGACCAGAAACGCACACAAAAGAAACGATAATCTGTCCTAGAAGAACGATGAAAATTGTGACAAATCATAGCCCAATGCGAGACAAATGTTGACAAGACCAATACAAAGAGAGACCTGTCAGAATAATATTTTCCATTTTCCCCACAGTTTGATCAGAGTGGTATGTTGCCGTCAGCTGAAAAGATTGTTGGTGGTAGACCTGCTATGATTAGAGACTGGCCATGGATTGTTGCCGTGTTCCGCAATGGCACGCATATTTGTGGAGGTGTAATTTTGAATTCAAGATGGATTTTAACAGCTGCCCACTGTTTTAACAGGTAAGCCTACAACCTAGGATATTAGACGTTAGTTTGGTGCTTTTCTTCTTATTATTAAATTTACAATGTTATATCAGCATCAGCATTGCCACCTGTAGCACAGAAGTGCATTTCATTATGTGTAGCACTATAATGCGTACGCAGGGTTGCAAGATATAGCACGAAAGGGCTATTTTTGCATTATTGAAGTGAGTTTTTGACTGTAGCACTGTAAATTGCTGTGTAGTATGCAAATTTGGGAAATTGCAGCACTTTAGAAACTGACCGTGGTGGCAACCCTGATGACCATAGCTTTTTGCGTAGCCCTGTTTACATTCCTACAATCTGGTCTTGGCAGTCCAATGGGATTGGGACTCTTTGAATTTTTTTTCTTCGCTTAGTGGACTGCAAATTTATTGGGGGGAGGGCATAAGAGGATCCAAATATAGGGTGGTGGCAACCCTGATCACCATAGCTTTTTGCGTAGCCCTGTTTACATTCCTACAATCAGGTCTTGGCAGTCCAATGGGATTGGGACTCTTTGAATTTTTTTTCTTCGCTAAGTGGACTGCAAATTTACTGGGGGGACGCCATAAGAGGACCCAAATATAGGCTAACAACTTTTCGTCTCAGATTCGTTCGAAACCTACATCGGTTCTACAACTGATGCTTCTGATCTATGGGGATACATATTGTACAGAAACATTTTTCTGAGGGTACAGTCCGCTTTCTAGATTATGAAACCCACTAAATTTGTTTGGATTGTCTTGGAACTTAACTCCTTAGGTCCTTAAGAAAAAGTGATCCAATTAACAAAGCAAAACAAAAAGTGGGAAAAGCATCAGTTGATCCGAAAAAGGCCAAAATACTTAGTACTCCGGAAGGTTTGAAAATCCTAAAGTTTGTTCTGTGGGCAAATAGAGTTTCAAATATTTGTGGAGGTGAGGTTTTAGTGGGGAGAGAGTCTTAATATTAGTTAAAAGTATCTTTGTTCCTTATCAGTTTAAGTCCATAAATGAAAAGAAACCAAATGCCCCCATCTCTCCTAAGAATTGGTTGACAATGAGCCAATTATTTTTTTTCCAACCCATTTGAAACTTATATATATAATTCTTCGTGATATGGAGATGCCAGTGCACATACAGTAAAATTTACAAATTGTTTTTACATTACCAAATTATCATTTTTTTCATCTCTCTCTCTCTCTCTTTCTTTCTCCCCCCTCTCTCTCTCTCTCTCTCTCTCTCTCTCTACCTCTCTATCTCTCTCTTTCCCTCTTTCTACATGCGATATATGCTCAGACATATTTGTTTTTCTTCTTTTGGAATCGGCATTCTGCTGTAATAACTGGAAAGGCATTTTAATCTTGGCAAAAATCCCGTTTAATACTGCATGGTAAGTACAAATATCAATATCATGGTAAGTATGCATATATATATATATATATATATATATATGTTTGCCTGTGTGTGCATTTTTATGTATATTTTCCTCCCTTTCTCTCTCTCACTACGATTTCATTCAAAAAACCAATTCTAGGCACTTCAACTACTTCTATGAGATCCAAGCTGGAATGGTCAGACGCTTATCCCTCTCCCCATATGAGCAAACTCGTTTCGTCACTCACATTATTCAAGAAAGAGGATATTCCCCAACCAATTTAAAGAATGACATAGCTTTAGCTTACGTAGAGCCTCCGTTGAAGCTGAACAAGTTTGCAGCCCCAATTTGCTTAGCTGAAGAAGATTTTAAGGTTGAAGCTGGCACACTTTGTAATGTTGCAGGATGGGGAAGTGTAAATGAGACAGGGTATCTGGGTAAAGTATTGTTTGTTATTTTGGCGTTGGTAGTTCGGGCCAGGTTTAGACCATCAATATAAGCTAGTATAACCTGCCACTTGGATACCAATATTTATCCAACGCCCAGATAACGATCAGATTTAATTACGCATATAGGGGGGTTCGTCCTCTCGATAATACCTCGCTTTTACACAAAAGTATTTTTGGTAATTTCAAAAGAGCTAACTATTCTAATTAAACGGCCTTTGTGATTCAGGAGTCATTCTTAAAGAATTGGAACATCATTTGAACTTTAGTGTAAAGAGTGACGCATTGACGAGGGGGTGAACCCCCCCATATTATGTATATGAGTTAATTCACCCCCTCGTCAATATCTCGCTCTTTACGCCAAAGTTCGAATTTTGTTAAATGGCCGATATAAGCAATAAATTACTTATGTTTTTTTCTGGCCAATCTTAGCATTTAATTTAATCTTAAGCAGCTTCATAACTATGATTTTTATGTGATAATAAACAAAAGATATTTTACGTCTTCGGTTTGTGGTTGTTATTAAATAAAAAACTAGTTTTTTCCAACTAAAGTAAGGAATAACATTAAAACTTAAAACGAACATAAATTATTAAGTATATTTGTTAAAGATCTTTTCCTTCATTCATTTCAGTCATTTGAAAATTGCTCAACTTGTGACTTTATTTTCATAAAAATAGTTTCGACCTCTTTGACCGTTCTGTTACTATGCTTTACAAAATTAGTCAATACAGCAAATATTGCTAATTTAAGTTTTGTGAGATAATGTTTCCATGGAGAAATTTCCCGTGGGGGAAGGGAAGTTTTCATGGAGGGGAGCTGGATTTCCTGATATTATTTAAAAAATGATCGGCAATTAAATAAAAAACACGTTTTTTCAACTGAAAGTAAGAAGCAACATTAAAACTTAATATGAACAGAATATATTACGTATATGAGGGGGTTGCCTCTCCTCAATAGCTCGCTCTTACGCTAAAGTTTCTCTTTTAACTCTTAAAACAGAATATTATTCTGATTAAACAGCCTTTGTGATTTAGGAGTCATTCTTAAACAAATGGAACAAAATCCAAGTTCGGTTTTATAAGGTAGTTATTAGTTTAAAAAAAGTAAAATTAATATGCAAATTTTGTTTTATTATTCATATACGGTGAACCAAATTCAAAACCTGCATTAATTCAAAAACGTTCCGAAATTGAATTAAATTTATTTTTTTAAACTGAAAGTAAGGAGCGAAATTAAAACTTAAAACGAACAGAAATTACTCCGCATATGAGAGAGGCTCTCCCTCCTCAACTTCCCGCTGTTTACGCTAAAGTTTTTTATTGTTTTAAGAAGTAGAGTTGTGAGAAAGAGTCAAACTTTAGCATAAAGTTCTGGGCGTTTAGTTGAGGGGGGAACAGCCCCTTTCATATACGGAATAATTTCTGTTTGCTTTAAGTTTCATTGTCTCTCCCTATTTTCACTTAAAAAAAATATATCTAATATTCATTAAGGAATAGGTTGATTGGCTAGTTCTAGCTTGTTAACTTAGTCCTCAAGTAGAACTTATTCAAACTTCCTCTTCCTGTGTTGGATTATTTTGAGAAACTTCAGCGTAATCAAAACCTACACTTCAGAATTCCAGCTTTTTTTGGTGTATTTAGGGAATGATAACGAAGCTCTTTTCATTATTTTTAATTTTTCGTTGTTTTTTTTTGTATCCTTGCTCTACAGTTTAAATTGATTAACTCTTTTTATTTTTTTCCATTTTGCTTAATTCTTTTGCAGATTTCGGTAATTCACTTTTCTAGTATTTATTTATAAATTTATTTTAATATTTTCTACTTTTTTTAATTTTGTCGTTTTATTTTATTTTTAATCTTTGTTGTTTAAATCATTCTCAAAAAGAATGGGAAACTTCTACGAATTTTACCTTTAGCTTGGGAAGATAGATGAAAAAAGATACTAGCCCACTGACAGTATAGCATCTGACGACCTCATCGAATAAGTTGAATATTTTCAAGAAAATCAGATATTTGACATGATTAGTCCATCATACCATAAGATTAAAGCTCAAATCATTCAGTACCTAACAACTAATGTGCAGTTGTTATTTAAAACATTACAACAGAGGCAACGCTATAGCCTTCCCTATATTAAAAAACCATGACACTTCAGTGTATTCTTCTTTTTTTCAGATCAGCTTCATATGGAAGGGGTGGCCGTATAAACTTCGGAGTGGGCTCATTTGATTGCAAATTGAAACTTCTATTGCCTTTTATAAGATTTGGAAGTGATTGGAAGGCAAACAACCCCCACGCTCTTAATCCCAACGAAATTGGACCAAAATTTTCATATAGTCATTTTGTTCAAAATAGTACAAAGGTCAAATTATTATCCTTCTTGGATTGACATAATCCTCCAGGGCACGGATTGTAATTTATGCAAGTTATCCACTGTTAACATATTGGGTTTTTACTAGGAAAAGGAGGCATTTTTGATCCTTGGTCTCCAAAAATGGTTATGGCGTTAAAATGAAACTTTAAGAAAATGTCCAAAGGGATATTGAACGCAATCAAAACTTACAATGTTCATGCTGGTTGTCATGAGGTCACATCACAAATATCAAGGAACAGCTGATGTACTGAAGTTATAATTTTCAGGTCGTGTTGGGGGGGGGATTCTGAAGAGTGATCGAAAGGGAGCCAGCCCCCCTTACCCTTTTTAAAAAGCTTTTTTGTTCAAAATAGTCACAATGTCTAAAAAACATGTTGTTGGGGATGCCATGATCTCCACTGCCCCGGGACAAAGAATCATGCAAAATACACTTTGTTTACATGGAAGATTTATCGTTAGGAAAAATGGTAATTTTTAATTCTGGGTGCGTCCGAAAAGGCTAAGGGTATTAAGGTGACAAAAAAGACAGTATTATACATCTAGTCTATCAAAAAGGTGTACCTGCAATATCTTAACAACGGCTAAGGATATTAGGTTGGAACTTTCAGGGTATGTTGAGGAGGATGTCAAAAAGTGGTGGGAGGGAAACCAGGCCCCATACTATGCCTGGTTGTCAACATAGCATGTCTACAGTATTTCAGGAATAGGTCTGGGTATTATGTTTAAACTTTCAGAGAATTTTGACGGGGATGCTGGACTTCATAAGAATATTACTATATACATTCCGATGGTCAATAGGGCATATGTGCGATATCAAAGAATCGGCTAAGTATATTTATTTGAAACTTGTCTCAGGAAAAGTTAAGAGTATTAAGTTGAAACTTTCATAAAACGTATAATGTTATATTGAACTCAATAAAAAGACAGTATGCGCATTCTAGTTGTCAGAAGGTCTTATCTGTAATATATGGGGATCGGCTGATGACCTTCCGAGAATGTTGAAGGGCTGTAGAAATAAATCAGAAGACAAAAATTAGAAGTAATAAATTAGGGTAAGATATTTGAGTACTGGCATAAGATTCATTGCATTAACCACTAACATAACCTTCGCAATAAAACAAAGAGAAAGTAATTTAAAAATACTTTATTTTCAAAGAAAATAAAGACCCATACTGAACTTAAGATACGCAGAAATGGAATCCTATAATAATTCAAACTCAAAATGACGAGAAATGACTGTTAAAGAGTAAGTGATACGGGAAACGAACTGAAGTCAAAATAAATAATCATATCTAACCTAAAGATAACAGATGCTGATATAAATGAATAAATAATTCTTAAAAGAAAGTAAAAATTAAATTGAATATTCAAGTCAAACTTAAAGTGAACTAAAATTAGGAGTTTGGCTACTGTCCCTTTTTTTCTTCCCTAGCCGCAAAAGTTCTAAAGCCTATTACGCCATTTGCACTCTACATAAAGTCAAATCTATTTTAAACATGTTTCTGTTGTTTTAATCTATTACATCGAAAAATAAAAATAAAACACCGTGAAGAAAAAACTTGAATTGCTGAGGTTTCCAGGAAATAATATAACTATACATCAAATTTTTATTTTATTTTATTAGTTCTTTCCATGTATCTTGATTGTTGTTGTTGCTTCGGAAAACTAAATCCACACTGTTCAAAAAAATATAGTTTTCAGTAAAACACAAATGACGCAAACTGTTTAAAGTTTAAAATCTTGCGCATTTTTGCCCGTTTGTTATTATTCTATTATACGGTATTGGTGGTTGGAGTTGCTTTTAAAATTATGATTCCCAATGAAAATTTTGATCCTAAAGCTTAGTAACTTCCACTGCTTTCAGTCCTTGGACGTTAGTTGACTATAACTTAAATATAGTCAACTTCAAGCGTTTAACCCCCCTTAGTCACAACTACTCTGCCCTTGTACTCTTGTACTACATTAATATGCAGTGCCCTGCTTATATATAGTGATATGCAGTGCCATGCTTATATATAGTGCATGTGTGTTGAATACATTTTCATTAAAATAATTTAATAATTTAACAAGCTCCAGAATTGGATATAAAATCATTTTATTATCCAAAGGCATAGTTGTTAGGCCTTTCAACTATGATGAACAAAATGACTATCTCAAAAGTTTTTCGGACAATTTTGGGAAAGCAGGGGCAGGGGAGGGGGCCTAGTTGCCCTCCAATCTGTTTGATCATCTAAAAAGGGCACTAGAACTTGTAATTATCGTTCGAATGAGCCCTCTGACAATGTTCTTGGACCAATGAGTCGTTACGATCACCCCTAAAAAAAAACACAAGCATCCATTATCTTTCATACAACTTCTCTCACTCTCTTTTTATCTTCGAAGTTTTTAGATTGAAGTTGAGGAGCAACTGTTGTTAACTCTAAAATTTCAAGAGACAGATGTTGGATTACAGTATATGTATGTATAGTATATGTACAGTATATGTATATGTATGTATATGTATAGTATAGTATATGTATGTATAGTATATGTACAGTATATGTACAAAGCTTTCTTTTTATGCTTAAGTGGCTTTCACACATAGTTTTCTATGGCAAGTGGTTTAATTATGTTACATTCAGTTTGACCTTTCTCACCTAAACAAGTTCTTAACATAAGACTGACCCAAAACTAGCACTCCCTAATTGGAGAGCGAGGTGGCTTTTTTTTTTTTGTCCAGACCACCTCTTATAGAAGTTGGAGTCGTATAAACGTTGGAGGGTGGTTGTTCGATTGTAAATTCAAAGTTCTAGTTTTCTTGTTAAGACTCAAAAGAGATTTTAGGGCAACCGCCTATCCCTCTTGTCCTTTATTGGTGAATCTGTGTTTTCTAAGACATCTGGTCAAAAACTTTAAAATGGTGATTTTGTTCAGAACATTCGGAAGGCTTAGTAAATGTACCTCCGGAAATGACATGATACTACACAGTCTATAGGACAAGGGCTGAAAATTATGCAGGCTGCGGATTATTTACACGGGTCTATAATGGAAAAGGGTGATATATTTAATCCTTGATGTCCAATTAGTTCAAAACACTCAGAGATCATTCTGTGCTCCCAGAAAGTCATGCAGCTTATAAGAGGTAAGGGTTGTAGGGTAAAGGCAACATTTAAACTCAAAGAAAGATTGTGAAAAAAATGACCATTTGGGAATTTTGTTTTTTAATTCGTGGAGGGATACGGGGTATATACGTGGATGGGAAGGATCTGGTTAAATTAGAGCTATTTTCGATCCTTAAAAAGGGTACTAGATTATCCAATTTCCAATAAAATGAGCTCCCTGCCAAGTTACCTTGATAACGCCTTCCTTACGATGTGACCAGAAAAAAAGTGTATCGAAGGCACTTCGCTCTAACCTAAGCCACTTTTAGCTCCTTGACTCTGACTGTAATGGCTCAAAATTTATTTCAGAGAATATTGGTCAAGCCGATTTGCTTCAAGAAGTTTCAATTCCGATTGTTTCAATATGCAAAAATAGCTATAATGATCCAGATAAAGAAATATGCGCGGGAGCTGAAGGAAAAGACTCTTGTCAGGGAGACTCCGGGAGCCCATTGCTTTGCCCTGCTCCGTAAGTGCTTTTTCTATTTAAATGCTTCTTTTCTCCTTTTGACTTATGTCATAAGGCTAAGCTTAGTAAGCAAACGCATTAAGATTTTTCTTTCTGTTTTTCTTAATATGCTAAGATCCTATCTTCCATATGGGAAACATCTTTTATTTCTGCACCTAGTATCCCAACAAGGTTTGTTTGAGATTCCTGTAATTATTTTTCTTGATAAATGCAAAAACAAGAGCCAAGAGCTCATATGGCACTTGTGACGAAGTCGGAATAGTCAAGAGCACCTTCCCACCAAGTTTCATTACGATCTCTCCGCTCTAACCGTTTTCCAAGATTTCCGGTTTCCCACTACAACCCCCTCCAATTTCACCAGATCTGGATTTAAAATAAGAGCTCTGAGACACGAGGTCCTTTTAAATATCAGATTTCATTAAGATCTGATAACCCGTTCGTAAATTAAAAATACCTCATTTTTCTAATTTTTCCGAATTAACCGTCCTTCTACCCCCCCCCCCCGAGACGGTCAAAACGGGGAAGCAACTATTTCTAATTTAGTCTGGTTGGGTCCTTGATATGTGTGCCAACCTTCAGCGATCGCTATATTGATCACGTATCTATTTTCGGATCTTCTTCATGTAAAAATAGCGGGGGGGGGTCCGGCATTCGAACCGGAGACCTTTCGCACCCTAACCGAGAATCATACCCCTAGACCACAAGTCATACTTGAGAAGAACAGTCATTTGTTTTATTGGAAAATAAAATTCTTCTCAACTATATTGTTCGCTCGCCCCCCCCCCAGGACGGCCGAATTGAGGGAAGACACTATTTCTAATTTAATGTCGTCTGGTCTCTGATACGCTTGCCAACTTTTATTGTCCTAGCTTATCTGGAAGAACCAAAACTAGAAAAATTGGGACCGAAAGACAGACAGACCGACAGAAATTGCAATCATGTCACTTCGTAAAAACCAAGTGCCAAAAAAAACGTCAAAACTAAAAGTGGGCAGCTTTTTTAGTATCGGATCCCTTCTCCTAAAAATTTTTATGGTTTTCATAAATCAAAGCTTTGTACGCTTAAACTTACGATCATATAGGTGCGCATGGGCAAGGTTTTGAACTGCTTGTTTTCTAAATTATTTGTATTTCTTTTGATTTCACTAATAATCTTGTAGCATAGTTTCCAGTACTTGTTTGTTAAACGGAACACACCCAAGAAGTGAAGTTAAGTTAATCCTGGTCAAATATAACCTTCATATAACCTATAGTTTGTATAATAATAAAATTTGGGCTATATATATATATATATATATATATATATATATATATATATATATATATATATATATATATATATATATATATATATATATATATATATATATATATATATATATATATATATATATATATATATAAATATATATATATATATATATATATATATATATATATATATATATATATATATATATATATATATAATGTCTAATAACTCTCGAAAAAATCCAAAGAATTAATCTGTATTTCTAATATTTGAATATTTACATTATTGTTTTCTTTAGAAATTCTGGAAATATGCTTAGAATGGTAGGACTTGTCAGCCATGGCAAAGGATGTGCCCGAGAAACAAGTCCTGGGGTCTATACAAAGGTGGCGTCCTACAGGCAATGGATTGATAACATCATATCCAAGGACTTCAGTGAGTTTAAATTTTCTGCTTGTTTAATCTTTTATATTTTAGTTAATTCGGTTACTATTTATGTACTATGACTGTCGGACAATTTTTGCTCTTATAACCTATATTTCTTATGTGAATATGTCTCTTCATACGTGCGTCCACTCGAAAACATGAGACGTTTACCTAAAAAAAGGGGGGAGGGGCATATTAAGTAGTTTAGTGTTCAAACAACTTCTTTCATTCTTTGGTTAATCATTTGGTCAACGATTCCATTTCAGTTGTGGAATGGTATCCATTTTGTCTATTAATAATCTCTTTGGATTAATCGTGTATCGAAAGTCGGTCGCCGACATATTTGAGATGTATTTGAGCTGCATTGGAATTCCCACTCATGTTCTAAAATGATGTACAGCTGATTCCCCCTATAAAATTCCTACCTTCTGGCAATTCCCCCAGAAAACTCACACCCCACCAATAATTTCTATCAGAAAATACCCACCCCCATGGACAATGGCTCCGGAAAAATTCTCCCGTGGACAATCCCCCTTGCGGAAAGTTTCACCTGAAAATCCCCACGTGGACATTTCCCCCCGTTGATTCAATTCCCACCTGAAAACTTTCCCCTGCAGATAATTACCATGGAAATCCCCCCTCCCACATGCAAAGTTAGGAAGCTGAAGGGAAAGTAGGATAAATAAAAAGAATCAAGAAAAGAACAGATTTTGGAAAGAAGGTCTTATGGTGTAGGATACTTTTAATTCTTTTTTCGTGTTTTGCGGTGGGTTGGGGGCTTAGTTATCATAGCAGGGTAAGATACAAGTTAGAAGAAAATAATTTGGCTACTTATTTGAAATAAGGAATTCTATCTATTTTAAATTTGCTTGGTTGTGACTTGGAATTTGATTAACTCAGTGTTATTTCAGTTAAACTTGAAAAAAAAAAATCCTTGAAAAGGTAGTTCAGACTGGAAAACCTTCTGATGTAGTCTACATCTGGTGGACGCATTTTCGATCGCAAGGGGTGAACTGGCATCTATGAGATAATATATTTATATCAAAATTCCCTATCATAAGCCCCGAGGGGCCTATTTTGCATTCTGGAGCAAAAAAAACAAAAGTAAAAAAAAAACTTTAAATATCACAACAACTAAAATACTTGCAGACAATGCCAAAAGCTACAATATCAGAATGACAAAACCATTTATTAGCCAAAAATATTAAGCTTCAAAAGTTCAGAAAGTTAAAAGTTAAAACTGATAAATGAAATTAAATATATGTTAATAAATCTTAATATAAGAAGGGGGGGGGAACAAAAAAAACAACAAGCATAAGACTTGGGTATAACTAGTACCGAATAATAAAAGGGAATACTTACGGTTTATTTTATTAGTAATGAAGGGGACCAAGGTTTTTTAATATGTGGAGGTAAAACAACGAACGGGGACAAGATAGGAACGGGTTCAGAAACAGTACGCGGCAGGCAGTGTCTGAATGGGGGGTGTCTTTTGGGAAAAAACATTTCCGTGCGAGGGTTTGTTATTGTATTTTTATTTGCAAAATGGAGGCACAACGTAACTCTCACATGTTCATGTGCTTCCAGCTTGGCCTTTTATTTTTAGGATAATTGAGTTTGGAAACTTAGCTTTTTTGAAAATTATCCTCAGGGCTCTGTTTGTACTATAGGTATTAGTGTCAGACTAAGTCTATGGGAAATAATTACTCATACTTCTTAGTTCCAGCCTGCGTCTCTGTGCAATTTCATCATTGGGCTTCCCCTTCCACACTGGCCACGAATTTTATATTTCCAAATTAATTTATTTGTCCTTTACCTTGCCCTATTTTGCTATTTCAACTCCCAGTTCCCAAGAGCCCGAAAAAAAGAACTAAAATAAATAAAAACATGAAAATAACTACTATAGGATATTCTACATCAGAAAATTAATTTAAGTTCTTGGTTTTTGGGCCTAGCGTTTAAATTTCTAGTTTTCGACGACTGCTTGATCTATGCAATGAAGCCAGGGACAAAAATAAGAGAAGGTATATTGCTCTTTATTAAAAATAATTTTTTTTTTCTACGAAAAGTAAGGAGCCGCGTTAAAACTTAAAAGTAGCAGAAATTGTTCCGTATATTCGGGCGGCTGCCACTTCCTTGTTCCTCACTCTTTTACGCTAGAGTTTTAAGTTTTTTTTTTTTAATATTTCTCATTTAAATTTAACAGACCTTGTGTTTGAGGAGTCTTTCATGAAGAATCTTAACAAAATGTTGAACTTCAACACAAGGAGTGAGCGTTGAGGAATGAAAGTGACTTCAGTTCGAAAAACCTTTTTTTCTTTTTCAATTTTATTTCTCAGTCCACACCTGCCTATACATTGAACAACTTTTATCCCCTACGGTAACGAAAAAAAATATGAAACAACCCGAGGATTCTCCTTTTCATTTTTTCTGTTTCTTTTTTCGTTTCCCTGCTATTTTGCTTGGCATCATTCCACTCAATATACAATCTAGGAATAAATACTCCCCAGCATCCACTGAAATCTGGTACTACCCCTTAATTTGGTATTAAAAAGCTTGCATTAATTTCCTATAATGTATTTTCATGATCCAGTAGCCGAAATGTAATATCTTGGGAGACCCGCAGTTCTGAATCTTAAAAAAAAAATTACGACATCTGTTTTTCTATTCTAGTAACTTTTACAAGGTTGTAAAAGTTTTGGTGGCAAATGGTCAGTAGAAAAACTTGTACTTACTTGTACTTGTAGCGAGACCAGACAAGGACGCCTCATCCGGCATCTAGAAGACTACGTATGGTTGACTCCCATTTGTTGCGATTTTGTGCCAACTCTTTAGCAAACCAGAGCCAGCAGCTCTCCCATTTTTTGCCAAATCTTTGAAATCTGCCTACTGGGTTGAGGTCGTTTTTGGCAGTTGTCCGCCAATTCTTCAATGGACGGCCAGGTCGTCTGCACAAACCTGGCAACGGGGCAGCTAGAAGCACTTGCTCTATGATGTGGTCATTGGTTCTTCTAGGGACATGGCCAAGCCAATGCAGTCTTCTCTGTTTGACAATCGTTAAAGAAATCCTGGAAAATACTGACATATGATCTTACTTGTACTTGTAGTGGGACCGGACAACAACGCCTCACCCGGTATCTGGAAGACTATGTATGGTTGACTCCCATTTCTCGCGATCTTGTTCCAACTCTTCAGCAAACCGGAGCCAGCGGTTCTCCCACTTTCTGCCAAATCTTCGAAATCCGCCAACGGGGTTGAGGCTTGAGGTTGGGTCAATAGAAAAAGCCAACAAATGGGTAAAATAGAGAGTATTCTTAAGATCACGCGATGGATAGAATAAGCTAAGCAGTAAACTCCTTGTTCTATTCACTTTCCAGTTTCTCGTCATGCTGGTTTTGAAAAATACGTATTTATATCACGTATAGACATAGACATAGACATTTTTTATTTTCAACCAAAACGTATAAATTAAACAAAGAATTTACCATTAACGGCCACTCTTAAGACAGAAGAGTCCTGACTGTGGCCGCAATTCTAACCACCATGATCTGCTAAATCATTTCCCCAAATGATTTTGAAGAAAAAAAATACTTGGGGGGGGGGGGGGGGTAAAAAAACAAAATAATTAATATTAAATACTAAATAAATAAATACTCTTTCCTCATATCACACTTCTCTCCCTTTTAAAAAATGGAATTTAACCATTCTCTTGAATGATGCCAGACTTACTGCCACTCTGACCAATTCTGGAAGGTCATTCCAGACGCTGACACCTATGTTCCTGAGAACAAATCCTGCTCTCGTTGTATTTCTTCTCTCGTGAGTCAAATCCTCCAAATTTCGGATAAAATAAGGGTGATAAAATGAGTTAGTTTTAAAAAAAATCATGAAAGTACTCAGGGCTTACCTTATTTACACTTTGAAAAACAAAAATCGCTAGCTGGTAATCGCGTAGCTCGCCTATGTTCAAAATATCGTTCTTTCTAAAACACTCCGCAGTATTCTGACAGTTTTGAAATTCTCCTATCAGACGCAGTGCTTTGTTTTGCATTATCTGAGTTTTTTTTTATAATTCATCACCAAATTGCTAGCCCAAACAGAACAACCGTACGTGATGTAGGGGTGCACAATAGCACTGTATAACAATTTGACAACTTCTACCGGGAACACTTTTTTCAGCCTCCTCATCACTCCCAATCCTCTAGCTGCTTTTCCCGACACTATTTCACCATGCTTTTTCCAAGACAAATTACAATCAATATAAAATCCGAGATATTTACAAAAAAAACACCTGTGTTATGCCAGCACCGTTAAAAAGCACATTTTCAAGAAGTTCAGGTACACCAGTTCTACTAAACACCATAAAATTTGTTTTTCTTGGATTTACTGAAAGTGAGCTTAGAGCTGTAAAAACATGAAGCCGACTAAGGACATGGTTCGCTTTTTGCACAACCTCTTTTGAAGTCCGGGCAAACACTGTGATAGCTGTATCATCGGCGAAAGAGGTTAAAACTGAATCATTTAGATAAAATCGAAGAGTATCCACATATACCAAGAAGAGTAACGGGCCAAGGACTGATCCTTGGGGAACACCACAATTTATAGGCATAGCTGCACTAGATATATCACTCATCACCACCTTCATTGATCTTCCACACAGATAAGACCGAAACCAACTTAATGCTGTATCTTTAATTCCAAGGCTCCGCAGTCTTTTCAGTAAAACTTCAAAATCCACAGTGTCAAACGCCTTCTTCAAATCAATAAAAATAGTTAGAGGGATCAAATTATTTTCTAACGCACTATTTACACAATCTAAAAGGTGATGAACGGCATGCACTGTAGAATGACCTTTTCGAAAACCAAACTGCGAATCTGACAAAAACCCAAGCGAATTCATGTACTCGTATATTTTCTTATACACTACTTTTTCATAAATTTTTGAGAAGAGCGGTAGAATGGATATTGGTCTACAGTTTGAAATATCTCTTTTATCGCCTCCTTTATGGAGGGGTATAACTTTTGCCCGCTCTAGTTCGTCAGGAAACACACCTTTTTGAATAGATAAATTGACTAGATATAATATCACAGGTAAGAGATACGCAGCAACTGCTTTAAATGCTTTAATGTTTAGGCCATCAACACCAGCTGCATTAGATTTGATCGATTTCACTGCTTGGGTAATGTCATCCATAGTACATTCGGTAAAGTAAAATGAGTGATGAAGACCACGGTTATCGTCAAACTCCTCAGTATCTAGCTGTCCGCTTTGATCTTTTGCCTCTTGGTTTATTTGCGATCCTATTTTGGTAAAAAACTTACAAAACTCTTCACTAACTTCTTGCCTCCCACTCACAGTTCTTTCACCTATGGCTAACTGTTCAGTTGATGCTGAATCCTTACCATTGCATAGAACGCTTTTAATAGTCAGCCAGGTCCCTCTAATGTCTCCTTTCTGTGATTTTAATTTCTCTCCGAAATACTCCCTCATTGCAGCTCGACGTGCAGAATTCACCCTATTTCTTGCCTTTCTGTACTCTTCCCAACTGTCATCACTCTCACAATTGAGATAATCTGAGAACAGTTGGTCTCTCTTCTTCATCATTTCCAGTATCTCTTCCGTAATCCATGGCTTCCGCGGTTGGTTTTTCTTCTTAGTTGCAGTTTTTAATGGGCAACACTGATCATAGATGGGAGACAAAATGCTCATAAATTTATCAAAAGCAGTCGAGGGGTCTTCTTTCTCTGCTATGACTTCTTGCCATGATACTGTGCTGATTTCTTCTTTAAATTTTTTGAGATTTTCAGCTTTCATCATTCTGAATTGAAAATAATGGTAGATGGTCCGACCCAGGGTGTAAGACAACGTCAGCACAGCACTCCACAATTGCATCCGAAGAAAGGAAGATATTGTCAATCAGGGTTACCGAATGATCTGTTATCCTAGTTGGGATTGAAACTGTGGGATAAAGGTTATGTGAAAGCATAAGGTTAAAAAAATCAAGGTTTACTCCTTCTAGATTTAAAAGATCAAAGTTAAAATCGCCTAAAAAAATACATTGGAGTTTAGTACTTGTCATTCTTTGAAGAAATCCATCGAATTCTCCAAAAAAATCATCTGGGTTTGCGCTGGGCGGCCGGTAAACCTAAGAAATGATGAACTTTCTATTTTTCTCTAACTCTATTTCTATTGATAAAGTTTCGAGCTTACCTTCATTCCAGAGAGTTAAATCGTCTCGATTTACGTAATCCAAAGAATTTGCTAGCAGAAAAGTCAAACCTCCTCCTCTCATTGAACTCCTTGATTTTGATACAAGTTTATAGCCTGGAAAAAAATGTGACGAGAGGAAAGTGTCTTCAGTTACGAACGACTCGCAAATCCCTAATATTTCTACCTTATTTTTATAAAGATCTAGCAGACGGGCGACCTCATGGTGGTTAGAATTCAGATGACAATTCCACTGAGCCACAGTCTAAGACTCAGATTGCCCAGGCATTTCAATATCATTTAACCGAATATATTTGCTACTCCGCAGCGGCTTAAATGCATGACCCACAAAATCATTCGCTACCGATAACGACAAAACATCTTCAATACGAAACGGTGAACTTTGCAACAAGTCCAAACGGGACTGCTGCAAATCGTTATTTACTTGAACAGCCATTCATAATACTTTACAAACCGCATTTGACGGTAAGGAAATATACAGAAGAGGGATAACGAAAAAACAAAAAATATTCTAAGCTCCAACAAGAAAAAGAAAAGAAAAATGAACGGAAATGAAAACGATTATCACTATCACTGATATTACAGAAGATCATCGATACCCCAAATACGCTGAATGGGACTAACACTAGACTGTCGCACAAAAACTCTCCCCTGATCTGACCATACACATCGGTTTCCAAATTTATCTCTGGCAGCATTCAGTAACTCGCGCTTTTTCTTTGTGAGATTTTCAGATACAAAAATTCCACTATTTGCAAGATTCTTCTTTGCTTTGAAAACGGCACTAGCAATGTCCTTAGAACGAAATTTCACGAGCACGGGAGCCACCTTGTCTGGTCTTTGTGAGTTACTAGAACCCAGACGGAACCGATGAACACTCACAACATCGGAATTTGCGATACTAGACAGGCCCATTTGGTCACGTATGATATGATAAATAGCTGGATTTAGATTTTGTGATGGGTTCTGTTTCACACCGTTAAATAAGAGAGAATCTAGCTTAGCTTCCTGCTCATAATCGTCAACTTTCGCCTCTAGTTGAGTTACCCTGTTCTCAAGGATTTCAATAGCATACAAGTAACTTTTGAGCTGTTTTTAATGATGTTAAACTTTGGGCTAAATTCTATAATGATTGCATCGTGTATTTCTGAAACCATGGCCTCTGTCGGAAACTTGGCAGTACTAGCCGCTGGAGTTGACCCGGTCGATTTCAGTTTTCCGGCTATTTTCTTTTCAATTGTCTCTGATAAATTTGTCTTTGTAGCGAGCAAATCCTGCTCGGTAGCATTAACAAGATTTCGCAATTCTGCTGCACAATCAGCAGCAGTATTTGAACCCTTCATATACTGTTTATAAACATCCGGATAATCACGTAATTCATCAAATGCAATATCTACTCCTCTTGTTTTCTTGGCTTAAGCTTCCGTTACATTATCTTTATAACTGACAAGCTGCTCAGAAGTAACTAATTGGCGATCAGGTTTTTCTCCATAGCAGAAAACGTGATACTTTTTAGGCCCTTTCGAAGTAGGGACAGACTCCAGAATCCAAACTGGCCATAATGGGTAGCCTGCGAACCTAGCTAGAAAGAGATCCCCTGGTTTGGTGTTGACAGGTACATTTTGACTCATTTTGAAACTGGGATAAGGGAAGCAATCGTAAGGGAAGTGTTGGAGGCTGTCTACCTTGTCCCCGTAATTTAAGGGGCAAGCCCGGCGGGTACCACGGCTCTTGCAAACAACTCACTCACCCCTCTTCTGCTTACTTTTCTCCTCCCGCCCAATTAATTGTCAATTGCCAATAAATATCGGAAAGTCTATTAATATCGGGTAGCCTTAATTATATATATTACACAGGTCACTGATCATGAGAATATCAATAAGAAAATCCATAGTTCCCAAGGGAATTTTCACTCAAGAAGAAAAATAATCCGCTTATTCAAATATGATAATCCCTTGGTCACTGAATTAAATATTAGCTGTAGGTCAGGTAGAGACTATAATCCTTTAGTAATAGTTTATATCCAAAAAAGGTCCTCACACCATGAACTCTGAATGAACACTGTCTGAGGGACTATCTACACACATCTGTGGGAGGATATATGTAGCCCACTCTCTTAAATCTGTGATAATTTGAACGACATAGTGACCGGAGTCTCGGTCGTACTGCAACAACAGATTAACTGATAGTTTTGTTAAAATATGATAATATGCTAAACAATTTATATCCGTTCAATAATCTAGTTCTAGCCAAACGAATTCAAAAAGTAATACAAAAACAGGGGTGTGACTTTTTCAAGATCCAGGGGTGAGGGGAAGGGGGCAAAGTTAGGGCTGATTTTCCCAAGTTAATTGAAATTGACCAAGTAAAAAATGAAAAATGAGCCGTATTGCACCATAAAGGCAATGGCATATAAAAGAAAACTGATCTGTTTCTGTGGATGCTTGAACTATGTCAGCCTATCTTAGTTTTGATAAGACTTTTGAAGACATTAAATTTCAGCTGGAGGGGTCATACTGGATTATTAAGGGGCAGTCAGTTACGCCCCTGCACAAATATTAAGCTATGGATGCATAGTAATAACAAAATGCTATAAATATATAGTTTCTAATATAAATAATATGAAAAAAACTTCGTTTTCTTAAAGAGTTAAAGAGGCTGCGTCCCAAAGTCGAACCTTAAAACGTGCAGGAATTAGGAGAGGCAGTTGGGGGGCTGCCGCCCCCCAAACTTCTCGCTTTTAAAGACTCTTTTGTACAGGTTTTTTGTTGTGGGGGGCTGCCGCCCCCTAACCCCCCGCTCTTGGCTTCGGAAAGGCCCTCTTTTAATTAACAAAACAAAAAACCTGTACAAAAGAGTCTTTAAAAGCAGGGGGTCAAGAGAGGCTGGGGTATAGCTATGTATACCCAGGTTATCACCTGGTGTTTCACGGACCATACGCTAAAAAGAAAACTAGACAATGAGAAACTAAGTTCTTTGCTTTTGTTTAAGAAACGACTCATATTCTCTTATTTTATCAGGTTTTGTTATGTCCGTAAAGCAAGGATTAGGCATAGAACACGGAAATAAAAGTGCGTTATGTTACCAAAGCAGTATAAAGAGGCCATTATTTTTTTTTCTAAATCATGAAATGCAAGTTATTATCAAATAAATTTAAAAATATCGGCGAACAATTACTTTTCATCGTGTAGGCCTCTATGATGAGCTTGTAGAGCCATTACGTGCCCCCCTCCCCTCGGACGCATTTATGGCAAAAGCTGCATGAACTTAATGATTTCAGCTGGGATGTTTTTTTCTTATTTTTGTTTGTTCTTAGTTTTGCTGTTGCTGTACCTTCTGCGTTATTTTTTTTACGATCATTTGGCTGGAATAGAATTACTGAGTTGATTTGATTTGTTGTTTAATAGAGTGTCATAATTCAGCGGCTACTCCGACATAAAAACCCAGCTCCAACCCCACCTTGTCTTGACCCACAGTATAGCAGCTGTTGTGGGAAATAGATCAAAGAGCCTTCAAACTGGTGCTAGTGTTAACAGAAAAAAAAATTTCCACGCCATCTAGTGTCTGGTGATCCTTGACATTTTTTCAAGATTTTAAATTTCATCCTTGACATTGAATGATCGGCCTATTTGGTATTATCAGAAACTGAGATCGGACGCTTCTTCTCTTCTTATTATTAGGCAGGAAAAGATGCCGAGTGTCGCCAAACGTTAGATGGTGTTGATAGTTTTTCTTACACTCTCACCGGTTCCACCGCTTAAGCCCATATCCTTTGTTAATAGATCTTAATCTTCTTATTATACTCGTTATTTCTTTTTTTAAGTAGGCTACCATGGACGGTGAAAATGAAACATGATTGCTGGAACAGGTTGAGTGAAAAAATACAAAACTATTATATATAATATATATATATATAGATCAAAAACTATTATAAAACGAGCTGCATAGTTTTGCGTATATAGTTATCGATCCAGCATCATAATACTGATAAATTGTGGCACCGCCATAAGAACTTCAGAGTTTTGGAAGCAACCAAAAGAAAAATCTTGGAAAGTTTTCAGAAATGTATAAATCTAAGGTGAGTCCAGGAAGCAAAAAAATGTTTAAATTTTTATGTCTTTGGTACCTTGATGTTTCGTTTTTTTCAGATTCCATTAAATATTCAGAACAAATAAAAGCCTCGAAAATAAATATATGTCCTGGGATGACCTGTAAAATGTGTAGTGGCTCATGTCTACATCTACAAATTACATCTACAAATTTTTACATCTACATCTGCAATTACATCTACATCTTCAAATTTCGATGTATTTGGTACTTTGATGTTTCGTATTTTTCAGTTTCCATTAAATATTCAGAACAAATAAAAGCCTCGAAAATAAACAAATGTCCTGGGATGACCTGTAGAATGAATAGTGGCTCACGTCTACATCAACAAATTACATCTACAATTTTTTTTACATCTACAGTTACATCTACATCTAAATCTACAAATTTTGATGTCTTTGGTACTTTGATGTTTTTTTGTTTTTTTTCAGATTCCATCAAATATTCAAAACAAATAAAAGCCTTGAAAAATAGCAAATGTCCTAGGATGACATGTAAAATGAGTAGTGGCTCATATCTATACGTACAAATTAAATCTATAAATTTTTTACATCTATATCTACATCTACAATTACATATGCAAATTTTGGTGTCTTTGGTACTTTGATGTTCCGTTTTTTTTTTCAGATTCCATCAAATATTCAAAACAAATAAAGGCTTTGAAAATAAACAAATGTCCTGGGATGACCTGCAAAATGAGTAGTGGCTCTTGTCTACATCCAAATTATATTTGTGATAAACAAGTTGACTGTTTTGATGGCTCGGATGAGCTTAATTGTACCAGAAAAGAAGAGGGGGAATCGAAGGGGAAATCTTTGGTCATTGTAACCCCAGTCAGAAGGCACAGAGGAATATGTTCAGAAGGATACAGGGAGTGTTTGTCGTAAGTTTGATTTTAAATCCATTCTAAATTTTGAATTCTGCGAAAAATGTGTAAAGGGAGTATTCACTTAGATTACTTTGATTAAGCAACTTCCAGCTTTCTAAAATCATATGCACTATGTTATATTGGTTCACTATTATAATTTACGAAAAACATACCGGTGGCCATGTCGTTAAGCAAAGAAGAAAATGGTGATTCCAGAAATAGATTGAAACTTGTCTTTCAGTATCAAGGTCATGTTATCCATATTTTTTTCATTTTTTTATCTTTCCTTTTTTGTTCCTATTTTCCTCAAGGTTTTTCTTTCTATTCAGGTTTTCCCAATCTTTTGTTCTTCACAGTCAAGGCTACTCAATAGCCTATTCCATATATTCTAATTTTGCTATTGTTTCAGAGAACAAAAATTCTATAACGTTAATCTGAGTAATGTTTCAAGTAAAATCTAAAGTAAAACTATGTGAATAATTTAGTAATCTATACTTACGTATACTTATTAACTAATGAGCTTATTTACCAACTTACTTTACATCTTATTTGCTAATAATTTTATTAGATAAGTGAATATATTTAATCTATACATGAACATATATATATATATATATATATATATATATATATATATATATGTATATAATTATATATATATATATATATATATATATATATATATATATATATATATATATATATATATATATATATATATATATATATATATATATATATATATATATATATATATATATATATATATAAATACATAGATGAAGTGTGATGGTCTCGTCGATCTGTTTCGTCACTTATATTAAGTTAGTTGAATGATATGGTTAACAACCTTTTTTAACAAGGGCAGAAAACTCTTCAAGTGCTAACACTTTTCCCCGAGTCAAAAAGAATACTTGTCGCGCGTTGCTGCGATCTTAAAAGAAAGGAAATCCTAGGAAAATCCTGCCACCCTTAAAATTCCCAGTGGAAAATTACCCCTTGCGGAAAACTCCCTTTCCAAGAACAAATCCCCCACCCCCCGTGATTTGAAAACCCTGAGATTCACGTCAAGCTTAGTTGAAGGCTGGTAATCTCGCGAATATAATGTTTCGTCATTTATATTAAATTAGTTGAATTTTATTTATTATGCACTGCTTTTTTAACGAGCTCAGAATTCAACGGATAAAAGCTTCACCCTTGTATCGAAGAATCGATTTTTATCTCGATGCTCTCCTAAATTTTTAATTCGATGCAAAGTATGAGAATGTTGGGATATTTTATAATGTCACTCATTTGAGAGTTGTTTTAAGAGACTGTCGAAAACAAGTCAGGATTTTTTTTTGAGAGTTTGATAAAGAGACTACTGGTGGTAGTCCTTTCGTCGTGCATGCATCTCGTTGTTAACACAGGCTGTAATTGCTGAGATGTCTTTTTTGTATAAAATGTGATTTGGTTTTCGTTAGCCATATTTGTTCTTATTTTCATTTTTGAGAATTTTTGTTAAAAAAATTTTATATTTTGATTCTATTTCAAGGATAAAAGAATGTGTACCACAAACAGCCTGGTGTGATCGGCATCTAGACTGCCATGATAAAAGTGATGAAAATGAATGCACTTGCGGACATTACATTTGGCGACTAAATCCGCACAGATTTTGTGATGGTATTGTGGACTGTGCTGATTTCAGTGATGAAACTGGATGTGGTGAGTCTATTTAAGTATAGAAAATTGTAGGGGTACTATGGTGCTATTGCAAAAACTTAACCACTGAGAAAAGAAGACATAATTGGCTGTTTGACTAACAAGATAGCAATATTACGATTTCTTTTTAACCCATTAGATACTACTATCTTAATTCTTAAGTTCTTTTTTCACTTCTAATTCTAGCAACAACCGTTGTGGCACCACAACGCCTTCAGTAACTGGTGTAGTAGTTCTTCCACTCCACCCGGCTGAGAGATTTGGTTGTTATCCCTGCTTATTAAGTCCTACTTCCTTTAGGGTTTAACCTCCGATTTAAAGACTTTGTTCTCAGCGTAAAGTTTGTGCTCAGAAACAGCCAATAATGCGAGCAAATCCTCCTAGCTTTATTTTAATTTGTGCACTAATAAGTAGAATTGGGCACATATGCCCCATACCCTTTTTAGTGCCCCATGTGCACTAATAAGTAGAATTTTGATACATATTATTGTTGGATATATCAGCCGCTCAAATCTGTACCTAGGATTATCCTTAGTTAATGTAACTTGCAATTGTCATTCTTATGATTGAGCTTGTGATTCTCATTGCCCTGAAATTCTAATTTCATCTCCCATGTTGTTTTCCGGGACTGCTCAAACTAGTAGGGGAAGTAAATATGTATATAGCACGAAACTGAGAGGATTTGATGAATCCAGCTAATCCCTCGGTTCATTCTGACTTCAGTCTGGCCGTGACTGTGGGGCATGCTTGAAACTTAGTTCCCGCTGAGACATGGCAGTAACGAACACTTTGCTCCTTTAAGAGACATGTGAAAAGTTTCTTATTTAAGGTTTCTTAATAAATGTTTCTTATGGTTTTTTTTTTTTTTTGGGGGGGGGTTGCTGTTTTGTTGGTGTTAGATCCTCGATGACGCAGAGAATTTTAATTTGTATTTTATTGTCGGGTGATGTGAGTGTCGTTGTTTCTCGGGGACTGCCGGTGAGCTGATTTCTTTTCCTTATAGATTTATGTTCGGATGTTGGTTAGTATGTTTATGCCAAGTTTTATAATTCTTTATTTATTGTATGTCCGTTTCCCAAATGACTGGCCATTGAGCCCTTTAGGATATTGTTTTTTTAACGTTATTTTATGAAAATAAATAGAACTTGAGAACTTGAATTTGATCTTTCGGCGCTTTTTATTTCGATTATCGAATAAAATATTGTTTTATCGTTCTTCTTGATTTAATTTATATTTATATTCTAGATTATATTTGATGTTACTTCTTGAGCTTTTTGAGGTGCCCCTTTTTCAGCGCCATGATTGACAAATAGAAATGCTAATCCAAGTTCTAATCCAAGCTCTAATCCAAGTTCTAATCCAAGTTCTGTGTCTGTTCTTACGATTCTTCATAAGTTTATATAACTTCTAAAATTTAAAGTATGCGGTTTTAAGATGCGATTTTTTTAATATGCGAGATTTTAAAATTTGCGACTTGTCTTCGATTCGCGTTGCTATTTTAAATATTGTAAATCTTTACTTGATTTTCCAATTTATTTTAGTAACACTGAATTAGTTTTGAGATTTAAAGTTAAACAGTCGTTGGAAGTAGCTAGGATTAATAGGCATAATTTCTATCGTAAGTCTGAAAGTTTTCTCTTTATGCCCAGCCTTTTCCTTTTTTTCAAGAACGTAAATTGTGTTTGATTTTTTTTTGTTGTGTTTTTCTTACTTGTTTTATTCAGTTATGCTATTAAGCTTATTTTACATCAATATTTTGTTTCGTTTGTTGAAGTTTTTTTTTTTTTTTTTTTTAGTGGTGTATAACACACAAGTACCAGCATTTTTCATGGACAGAGAGCTGGATTTCGCGGTATTATTTAAAAACTATCAGAAATTAAGCCTTAAAAAAACAAGTTTTTCTAACTGAAAGTAAGGAACAACATCAAAACTTAAAAAGAACAGAAATTGCTACCTATATAAAAGGAGTTGCCTCTTCCACAACACCTTGCTTTTTACGCTAAAGTTTGGACCTTTTGCCCTAATTCTTTAAGAACGATTCCTGAAGCGAAATGGCCATTTAATTAGAACAAAAGCCTTTGTTCTAAAATCCAAAAAAAAACTTTAGCGCAAATAGCAAGGTCTTGAAGAGGAGGCAAACCCCGTTCATATACGTAATAATTTATGTTAGTTTTAAGGTTTGAGGCTGCTCCTTTCAATTGAGAAAACTATTGTTTTTGTTTAATTGCTTACAGATAGTAATTGTTAATGGGAAACATACGGAGCAACTTTTTTAAAGAAAATTAAAAAGCCTCATTAAACCAAAAATGAGCATGAGTATAGTCAAATAATCTTCAAAGTAAAAACTATGGAGTGTAATAGAAAAAAATTATATAAAATGTTGTTTTTTTTTCTATGAAAAAGATATATCATTAAAAAATGAAGAGAAATTAATTTAAAAAACTTCTTCTACAAAACAAGTTCGTCAAAAAATAGTAAAGAGCCTTGTTAAGCCAAATATGAAAAGAAATAAATTCAAATAATTTTCCAAGTGTAAAACTACCACAAATCACCACCAATAAACGAATTTAAACCAAAACGAACAGAAATTAAAATAAATAACCGATTCAAACTCGAAAGAAGCAACAATATACACTTACAACCCCCGCACCTTCTTAAGACCAGAACATAATTTGCACTTCACTGAAAACACAATACGTTTTAAATGTTTTCACTTTTTGACTTTAACAAATAAAGAAGTACTAAGACAATAAAGAGTAAATATCAGAATATGTATATCGAACTACAATACGCGGTTATGTGTTTGTTTTTGTTTTTTTCTAGTAAGGTGTAAATTTTTTTCTGGTCTTTAAAAGACATAGGTGTTGTCAGAAATACTTCTTCTAATTTTGCTCGTTTTGAGTTTGACTAGGTTATCTATTGTAATTTCTGTTAGTTTTGGTTTTATTTATTAGCAATGGTGATTTGTGGTAATTTTACACTTGGAAGATAAGAAAAACAAAATCCTAGAATTTGACAACGCTTTCGCCCGTAAAAACTTAAACAATAAGAATTTGTTGGTTCCCAAAGCCAATTATCCATTCGAAGGATAGCTAAACCTTCTTAAACCTTTTGGTGCCATATTTTTAAGATTAATTTTAATTATAATTTGCCTATGTTATTTGTTCTTTAGGTTTATTTTTTGTTATTATATTTTTCTAGTCAGATTGCCAGGCTCCGCACTAACCACACTTTGCTAAATTGCCAAAGATCTATTTTGTTTATAAGGATCATAAAGCAGCTGAAAAAAAAGGCTAATTGAAAAGTGATTTGGTATTCACCTGGTTGCATATATTACCTTTTGGTCAAGTACCTTTATTCTAGTTGTGTACCCACATACTGCATGTGGAGCCTAATGACATGATTTCATCGATATAAACTTTCAAGTACGGAAAGAAACATGCTTTACGTGCCAAACGGTTTTCCAACTCCCTAAATCCAAGGATAAATCCAACCAGTAGACCAAAAATAGAGACAAAATTGACTTATTAAAATTATTTTTGTGTTGACCAAGTATACACAAAATGGTCAATTTGTGTATATTGAAAAATGGTCAATTTGTGTATATTGTGTAAATGGTCAATTTATTTATATTGAAATATAGTTGAATATATAGTTGAAATATTCAACTATATTTCAATATAGTTGAAATGTAAATTATCAACTGTGTGCCTCGTCCATGTCTGAAGTAGCAGCACTTTGTCTTTGCAGCACTGATAGTTACTTTTTCACCAACAAACAATGGCACTACTTCATTCTTATGTTTTTTAGTTGTATTATTAACTCGGAAACCACAATCTGGAACAAAATAAGATATGCGATTAATGAGCAACAGCAAAATAATTAGTACTAGGAAATATCCCTGTGCGACTCCAGCAAACCACTGTCCCTCTATCCCTCTCAGCAAACCACTGGACACGGTCCAGATTGCAAGTAATTTATCTCTACTGACTAGTATTGAAGCCTGAGGACGCTGTTTCTAATGCCAAGACCTTGACCTTACGTCTTCTAGCTCTCATGTTTTTCCGAGAGCACGCCATGGTCAACTCTTTTAAAATCTTTCATCAAATCTAGATATATAACACCAACTTCAAGCCATAATCTGAAGCTCCCGTCGTTCCGTTCATTTTGAACCCAAACTGATTACTATTTAACAAACATCCTTCTCCAAAATTGGAATAACTTAGCAGTAAAACATTTTTCAACAAGATGAGAAATAACAGGCAACACTGAGCGGGGTAGGTAAACAAAATCATTTGTATCCCCACCTTTATGAACCGGTGTCACTCTTCCTTTTTGAAAAATATGTAAACCTATTTTGCTGGGAAACAACAAACAGTCAGTGATGATAGAACCCCAGTTGTAAGAGGAATGACGCATTTTGCAACCTTTCGACTAACCAAGTCACTGCCGGACGAACTCATGTTTTATAAGCTAATCTTTAGTTCATTCAAGGTGATCTTTCTTAAATGAAGGTCAAACATCTGTAAGGTAAATTAATGAAGATACAAACGATGGGGCTTCTGAACGATGGGGTGAATCGGTGTAACGATGGGGTAAATCGTCTGCGTCATTTGTGGTCACAGTCAACTCGTCTACAACATGTTCGCGCAATGTAACTCATTTTATCTGCTATAATTCTTGACCTTTCCTTCTAGATTTTAATTGTAAACCGCCGTCCTTCTTCTGTCCTCTGAGTCGTCAGTGTTTGTCTAACGTAACAATTTGCAACAGGCGTCAAGAGTGTCCTCTCGGTGAAGATGAACTATTCTGTCGTAAGTGCTTTCCTTTTAGTCATATAGTCAACTTATACTAGTAAATAACCATACTAGTTACTAACCATACTAGTACATAGTATCTTGTTTAACCCTTTTGGGTTTTTTTTTCCAATTTGAAGTTTATTCATGTCAAGAGCGTCAGATTCGTAGTAAAAACATGGAGGAGAATGGTAAAACAAATACTCTTGTAAAATATAAGTTAAAGTGCATTAAAATAAAATCTTTAAATTGTTCTGTTTTAAATTCTACTCGGCTATACAGATAGACACATTTATTAACAAAAAAACATTATACTACCGTTTCCTTCATCTGTAGGTCAAGTCCCAAGAGCTTGTTAGATAGCAGAAGAAAAACAAGATTTAAGTACACTCAGTAACGTCAAGAAGACAGAAATAAACGAAATGAAAAAGATTGATTAATAAAAAATAGAAATTGTTTTTTCACTTTCAAACATAGAATTTTGTTCCAGTTATCGGGAAACTGTCGTGATACTTTACCAAAACATATAATTCAGCTTATACAAAATACATTTGTTATAGGGTTTTAAACAAAATAAAATCAAAATTTTTTATGGCTGTTGGCCAAGAATGAATAAAAAACAAAATTAGTAAAATCTATTCGAAATTTCCTTTTTTGCTTGTAAATTATAAAGTTTGATAAAATCATATGTATTTGAATTATTATTTTATGTATACTGATATACATATATACTTATTATATATACTATACACTTATAGATATTATTCTATATATTTTATATTGTATTATTTATATATATATATATATATATATATATATATATATATATATATATATATATATATATATATATATATATATATATATATATGTATCATATATTATTATAAACAGTTTAAAACAACTGTTCAGCTTAGTGCTCAAAGTTGAGAAGTGTGCTCATATTGTCAAAGTAAATAGTGTGCTCACTATTTTCATCTGGACTGCCACTAAATTAATAGCTCAATGTATTATTTTTATTAATTTTTATTTTCCTAATATCAATTGCTAACAAACACGTAACATAGACGCATCCCCTCCGTGTGCAACAGCATGATATGGAGGACGGATAACCAAACAAATCCACACAAAAAATCATACTTAACATTAGCCTCAGAAGAGATTTAAAAACACAACTACAACATCATAAATACCACTACCACTAACTTAACATTCAACACTCAGCTCCTTCCTTAACACACCTCAATAAAAATAAAACACTAAATGCTTGTTTTTTACATTATGCAAACATAATTACTAAACTTATAACTAAAATGATAAACAGAAAAAAAGAGATTCCTTTCATATTGCACTAATTTTTTTGTGACGTTATCCGTCACAGTTTCTTTAGCAAATCATATTATTCCTTAAATTCTAAATTTAAATTTAAATTTAAATTCCTTAAATTCTTCACCAAGGACAGTGAAATGAAACCTGATTACTTGAACTGGTTAATCGGAAGTTTCAACAACTATTTGTATCTTAAAAATTAGGAAAGATCGGGATTTGATTTTTTTTTCATAAAATGTCTTTCATATACAGTTATGCGGTTTTGGTATTAGCGACTGACAAATTTAAATGAAAGAAGTGTCGGTGAAAAATAAAAAAAAGGAGCCAAAAATATATGTTAGTAAACAACTTAAAGCTGAAAACTTATGGTACTAGACAGCTTAAGAAGGTATTGCTTTCCTCCGAAGGTCTAGTTTAATGTTTGGATTTTTAAGGATTTAACGTGTTGTCAAAATTTAGACCTTTTTTGCTTTTTTATGTTTGTGGTTCAACGTGGCAACACTGACGACAATTTTATGCTGTCCTAAAGATTGCATGATTTTTTAAATCAACCCCAAGAAAGGTCTTTGATTGCTTCATAAAGAAAAAAGAGTTGTGTTTTTCCTTCAGGTTTTGGTGTGTTATTGTTGATTAATAAACCCTTTCTTCTTAAAAAAAGAAAAGAATATGAATTTTCCGGTGTGAATAAACCTAAAATGGAGGGATGGTAAAAAAAAAACTTTTATTTCGGTTTCTTTGATCTCTTTTGGTGAGTGTGGCTATGTGGTCGTTGCATTGACTACAATTTTTTCAGATTCCTCTATTTACTCAGTAACAACGAAACTAATTCATGTTTCTTAGTTTCAAAGGTAATAAAGTTCAGTTTGAAAGTACTCCTAAATAAAAAAAAATGAATATTTCAAATATCTTAAAAAACTTTCTTTTATTCTATAAAAAAAAGCGAAATGAATGAAACAACTTAGTATGTATCTGCTGTAACAATTTCTCGTTTGGTCTAAGCATTTTTGGGTAATAATCTAATAATTCAATCCTTAAGCTAAAAACAGCCGTGGATATAAATTCGGTTTTAGAAGTAAATTATTGTTTATCAACGTTGTAAAATAAAATGGAGAAAAACAAATCTACTTGAATTTGGTGAGGATATAGCTAAACATTTTTGAATAAAACAATAACTACAATGTATATGTGAATAGAATAAGCGTTAAGTAAGCGAAAAGATGGGTTAGATACTAATAAAAATCATAAGAAATAAAGGAAGGAAAAGGTATTATACAAAAAGTGCACATCCTTAGGGATTGAATAAAACTATTTTGAATAAATCAAAATGCAGACATTTAGAATCGTCATTTCTGATTTTGTTGCTTAGATTACTGAATCACATCTTTGTCAAAAAGAACATATGACAATCTTTTTCTAAAATTCTTCCGTAAATATTTTTCTTTTCTTTTAGGTTTAACTGTGAGCTGTGGTTACTTAAATATATAAAATAACTTTTCGAAGTTACAGCGTTACCTCACTGGGAATATATTCTAGTCCCAATGGGGCTTAGAGTGCCGAAACTTTTAGGTAGATTACAGGCATAAATATTTTACTCTTCCTCTTATCCTCTCTTCAAGTCAAAATTTAAGGCCCACTTACCCTATCCACTTACAAAAAAGCTCCTCACAAGTTTCAACTTGATCTCTGAAGCTGTTGTCGAGATATTGCAGATCCGCTCTGTGGCCACGCATGATTTCTCTTAATTTATCTTGCTTCTTTACCGTGAATGGGTATTATGTTTGGAAGTCTTACACTGCAAAAATGATTTGGAGGATTGGAGACAAAATATTATGTTGCCCCTCCCCCTACCGAAATATTTAAAGCACTTTTGCTATATCCTCTCTTTCCCTAACACTATCTAAAAATTTCAAATCTATTCCAAGCTGCTTCCGTTATACTATTTCGGTGATCGCGATATGTATTTTCTTTTTATTCTTGCCTTCTTCACCTAGTCGAAACTCGAGGCCAGTTCAGCAGCCCCTTCCAACCAACCCTGGAAGCTTCAACACTACCCACTCTTGGGATTTTGCAAATAATCTATTTTGAGGCTTTGGGTACAAATGACGGATTTTGGTTTACTTAGACACTGAGGTCATTTCAGTAGAATGCCCTTGAGAAACACTGGTAAACTTAGGCCTAAGCAACGATCCTTAAGAGTTTCAATCTGATTCGAAAACATCATTTAAAACTATTCCCCGTGAGGGTGGAGGGGGCTGTGTTGTGCCCATAAACACAGTTATTAGACTTCTCGGCCCTTTTGAACTTAACATCTATCTTAATATTTTGATCTGAGACAGTTGGAGGCTACAAGGGTGCCAGGGAGCGAAACAGAGTGCGATGGGCAAGCTGATCCTCTCCTCCTCAATACTTTTCATAGCTAGAAAATGCAACACGACTCTCAAATCTAGACCGAATGAGCTCATTCCCAAGTTTCTATGATCTTGAATTCCATGTGTAGTCATTCCATAGCTGATAATGCAACACAGTTACGTGGCACTTTACTAAAACGATTCTAGTTCGAGTTTTTCGATTATGGTATTCTTGCCCTCTCACAAAAGAAGGAATATTGCTGTTTCTTCACCACAGCTAATTCATATGCTGACAAGGTAGCTTATGGGATAAGTTATTTTCGCAAATATTTTCATAGAGGTATGTTTGTTTTTAGAGGGGTATATACTTCTAGACACCTCTCTGGGGTTGTGCAGATGTATAATTGTAGGAAGCTTTGAAAAGTATGGAATAAATAGTAAAATCCTAAGGTTTTGGCTCGGGACTAGTGGGTACCTGACTGTTATATGTATGACTCAGCGATATGTTGCAGGCCTATTGTTTCGTACTTTATATTTAATTTATTTATAAACTTTCGTCTCTTGCAGTTGCCCTTTCAAAGGAAGCCAAAAATGACAGAGAGCTACAGATTAAATTAGATGAATTCGGCTTTCCTATAAGAAGTAAGAAAGGTTTTGTTTCAATTAATACAAAAAGTGTTTGGGAACAACTTTGTGCCTTCGACATACCAACACAAAAACTTAGAAATGCTACGTGCCAGTACCTCGGTTTTGGGTAAGTCACGTTTTCATAGATATTTTTTTCTTCTTCAAAACATATGAATCCATAAGAGTTATTTCTTATAGAACTTATGTTTATTTCTGACTGAAATTCAGCAAAGGGGGGTGAGGGAGTTGGAGAGAGCCAAAAAACTCGCCCAGAGCTAAAAAAAAATGTTGAGCTAGGCTCTGCTAGTAGTCAAGTTTGGCTTAGTCTGTTGGATTTGTGTTTCCCAATGAAAATGCTGTCTTCAGTTTAGTGAGCGCGTTTCTGTTTCAAATCTGAATCATAAAATCTGTTTTTCAGGCTGGTAAAGTTATGTCGTAAAAGTAAAGCACTATTGTGAATGTCAATATTGATTGTTTTGATTTGGAACTTCTATATTGCGATATAAGCCTGTGATACATAGATCAATCAATCAATCAATCATCAATCATTTTATTAATACTAAAATACTATTACAAACGTAAGATAAATAAATATGTTTCAAATAATCGGCAAAAATCATTCAATAAACAAAACTACTAATCTCCACAAAGGCTCAATGACCTGTAAAGGAGCGGGATCATGAAACAAAATATTTAAACATTAAACGTTTCAACACTTTCTATTTAAAACATTCTCTAAAGAAGAAAGACGGATATGGAAACAGAGAGTTAATTTAACTTTAAACAAACCTAACACTTAAATAAGGTGTTACAAGACTCCGCAGACCAAATAAAAAATGAAAAAACAGCATCTCCCTTTCCGAAATAAAAATCATCTCCATCTCCCTGTCCCCCCTCGGAATAAAAATTTCTCTCTGTAGAAGATAAAAAAAAAACCTTAGACAAACATACATACATAACACTACCCTTTTATAACCAACTCGATAAAAAAAAGATTAAAGTTAATCATTGTACCTAAAAGAAACACCTTTTCAAACATACATGTAAATTATAAGAGAAAGAAAATTTGATTAACAAATCTCAGATTTGTAAACAAATCCTTATCCCTAAATGTCAGTCTTGGTGGAAATCATACACCATTTTTTAGATATTTATTTAGTATGTTTAGATAACGCCGGTTAAATGGTTGTCCATCGGTAACAGTTAGGCTACCTTGTAATTTTGTAGGTTTCTAGTATTTTTGTCTTATAAATTCCCAGCGATAGCAAATAAAACAGTAGGCAATTAGACCTAAGATGACCTACATCACCTAAAATGAACCCAGGGAGCAAATATATTTTTACTATGATGTATGTAGTACATTAAGCACGTACGATGATGCCAGTTAAATGGTAGCCCTTGCGTAACAAGTACACTCCCTTATGATTCTACAGATTTCCAGTAATATCTGGTATTACCTTGTATTTCCAGATACCCAGTGGCAACAAATTTAAGTGAATCATTAAAAGAACAGCTTACTCCTGTCCTACCTCTGAGAGGTTTGGTTTATTCAGGCTCGAAGTACATGAAGAAAAGCAGAGGGAATTTTGATCCAAAAAAAGTTGCTTTTCAGCAGATTGAAAGAAGAATTGATGAAGGAAAAGGAGGTGAGTCACTATTTACAAGTTGGTATTATTAACTGTTGAACTGCCACTTTTATTTACCAGTGGTTTAGAATCGATGCAAGAAAAGGTGGTGAGTCACTATTTACAAGTTGGTATTACTAAACATTGAACTGCCACTTTTATTTACCAACGGTTCAGAATTGATGAAGGAAAAGGAGGTGAGTCACTATTTACAAGTTAGTATTATTAACCGTTGAACTGCCACTTTTATTTACCAGGTTTAGAATCGATGCAAGAAAAGGTGGTGAGTCACTATTTACAAGTTTGTATTACTAAACATTGAACTGTCACTTTTATTTACCAACGGTTTAGATCGATGAAGGACAAGGAGTTGAGTCACTATTTATAAGTTGGTTGGTATTATTAAACATTGAACTGCCACTTTTATTTACCAACGGTTTAGAATTGATGAAGGAAAAGGAGGTGAGTCACTATTTACAAGTTTATATTTTTAACCGTTGAGCTGCCATTTTTATTTACCAACGGTTTAGAAAGCTTACCAGATTTAAAAGATTGAGCTGTTTGTTTTCTGACAGATTGAGCAAAGATCTGATTAGGGAAAGGGAGATGAGTTGCTGTTTCCTGCTGAATTGCAGTTAAGATTATTTCCATCTAACAGCCACTTTTGTTTACCAATGGTTCAGAGAGCTTCAAGTCATCACTTATTAATCATAGCCACAGAGCTTACCAGTCGTAGTAAAGGTTGGCTTTTACCAAAATTAGTATGCTGTACCTGAAGCTATAGACACATAATTCAATTCACGAATGAGGATATCAATTTACTTGAAACAGTCCTTATTTCAAGCTATATGTTTTTATTTTGTATTACCGAAAAAGAAGAAAAAATACCATCATAAGCAAGACTACTAAAAACAATAAATGCATTTGGATTGACAGTATAATATATATGCTGCTATTCATTTCTGAAATTCTTGATCAATTTGGATTTGTTAAATTAAAAAAAATCAAATAAATGTATTTTGTTTTCTGTAAAGTGCTAATTATATTTTGGCCTGCTAATTATATTTTGGACGGAGTGATTGGTCTGCCAACCACTCCTGACGTCTGGTATCGCCTCATATGCCAGAACCTACTTTTTCCTTCTCTCAAATGTAAATTTGGGAGAGTGAAGTTCATTTCTGATTTAATCGTGCTAATTTTTTGTGCTAATTGCTTTCATTTGTGGTTCCCCAGGTCCCTTAGGATTTTTGTGAGTTTTGATTTTTTTTTTCCAATTATGCTGGTGGGCTGGTGGGTGTGTGAATTACACTCAGGCTAAGCCTGAGAATTATTGGATTATATTGGCACGATTATGTTCCACAAGTCTCTATCCCAAAGTTTATTAGTTCTTTTTATAAAGGTTCTTATTTTTCTAATTAAACGGTCTTGGCGTTTGACGAGTGGTTCTTAAAGAATTGGTACAAAAGTCAAACTTTATCGTAAAGAGCAAGGTATTGAGAAGGGAGAAACCCCCATCGTATACGTAATAATTTCTGTTTGTTTTAAGTTTTAGTGTTGCTCCTAACTTTCAGTCAAAAATCATTTTCAGTTGAAAAACTATTTAATTTCTGATCGCTGTTAAATGATGCCGGGAAATCCGGCTCCCCCGCTTTGTGAAATTCCCTCCCCAACGGAAAAAAAGCTCTATGAAAAGTTACTCACACGTAAAGTGTGAGTATTTCAAGAAAAATTCCTTCGAACACTTCTATTATCGCTGATATTTAGCCTCGAAAAATTTATCTTGGATGATTCCACCTGAAAAATTCTTCTTAGCACACATTCAACTGTATAGACTTTATTTCTGATTGTTTTTCAAATTATAAAGATATATTTAACATCCGTGGAAAACTTTTCCAAGAAATCTCCCCCCTCTCCCTGTGGAAAGCTGCTCCCGCTGAAAATTCCCCGATGGTGAATTTATCCCTCAGCAAATTCCCCCATGAAGAATGTTTCCCTTAGAAAATCCCTCCCCCACGAAATGATTCTCTAGACAATTCTAACCTGGTGAAAATCTCCCCCCGAAGATTACCAGTAACATCTCCAAATCTAAAATTGAATCGACAAAGAGAAAGTGAGACAAATAAAAAGAATCTTGCATAGGAATAATGGAAAATTCCCCCCTGTGTATAATTTTCTCTGAAAAGCTCAGCCCCTGGAAACTCCCCTCCCTACGAAAAATTCTCCCCGTGGAAAATTCCCAGAGCAGAAAATTCACCCCTCCACCATCCCCCAAAAATGTCTGTTTACTTCCCAATGACAAATACTATGCGTAAAGAATGGGCAAATTTCATAACTTACAGGCCATTCCCAAGCGACTATGAGGAATGTTGTTATCACTAAAGGCGTAACTATTAGATACCTTAACTGTGTTCAACAAAATGACTATCTCAGAATTTTTATCATACGACTTTGGGGAGAAAAGGCGTGTGAGAGGGGAACTAGTTGCCCTCCAATCTTTTCAGTCACTTAAAAAGTGCACTAAAACTTTTAATTTCCATTCCTAAGAGCCCCCTCCTGATATTATAGGACCATTGGTTTGATATACGATTGCCCCTGAAAAAAAACAAATAGGAACGTATCCATGTTCTTTCGTCTGGAAAAATATACAAAATTCCACATTTTTCCAGATGGAAAACTTGAAACTTCTACAGTAGGGTTCTCTAATACGCCGAACGGTGAGAGTTTCATTAAAATTCCTTAATATTTTGGGGGCGTTTCCCCTTTTATTAATCGGACAAAGTTTCCCAGACTCTTACCTTTTGATGGGTCACACTAAACTCAATGAATCTTATACGTTTGTAATTAGCATAATCAGCCAATTCTTTTGATTTGTCTATTGATATTAAAATTCTGTTTCTTAGAGTTTCGGTTACTATTGAGCCGAGTCTCTTCTTACTTACAGTTCATTACCACGAACTGTTTGAATTAATTTAGCTGAAAATTTGGCGGAAAGATTCATGAAAAAAAAGACTGACAGACACTTTAAATTATACATAAAGTGTTGCTCCGCATGTTCTGCGGAGCAACACTTGCAACTAATGTTCCGAGTCTAAATTGTTTGTATTTGGATTAACAGAATTGGAAAACAGTATAAATATTATCATTATTGTTTACTTTATTTACAAGAAACTTTGCAATTCCAGATATCGTCTTGCAAGGAAAAAGTCAAAATATTTCTGACACAATTTGTGGTAACTTGTATCTAGAGTGTAGTAGCCAACCTCCTGGAATTCGTCCGTTGTACAATTCAAATCGTGGGCTTCTCCAGCCACAGAGGTATAACTTTCTTGGTAGAGGGCTATGGCCTTGGCACATGCTGTTGTTCAATAAAGGAGAGTTTATTTGTGATGCCACGCTTGTTGATGTCAACTTAGCTATAGTTGGGTTGGATTGCATAAGTAAAATAAGGTGAAATTCATACCCTTTTCTTGATATTATTCTTCACTACAATTTTTACTATACTTTATTCAAACTAATATTGTTAGTCCAAAAAAAATGCTATTTGTAAGAAATGTTTTTATTTACGCTATTTTTGCTGATTTTTTTTTTTGTTAATGAAATTACAACCAATTCAATGTAGATTCAAATGTTACTCGAAGCTACAATCGATCTGAATCGGTCCAGATCTAGTATTCGATTTTTTTTTATATATAAAAAAGGTAAAGAATACGGTAACGAACTTCATAGTCTCTACCAGGGGTGCTGATTTCTGCTTCACGGTCCTTTAGCCAGAAACTGCAATGGAGCCTGAGGGCCAACCATCCTCGAAAAGGCTGAGCTTACAGAGTCACGCTACTGACCCATTCCAAACCAAATAACCAGCAATACCAGGGCTCGATCCTCGTGAACCAGCCTTTGAAATTAATATGAATTTATTTTTTACATGTTTTAGATTCGTTTAAAAGTATAACTATTAAATCTTGGGTGATAAAACTTTTTGAATTAAAGAGCCATCTACCTTCCAGGTGTTATTTTTTTCTTCTGCCAATATGTAAAGGAGGGGGCTTTGAAAAAAGTAAGAAATGGGTCATTTGATTGGACATTGAAACTTTGGTGCTCTTCTTAAGAATCACAGCGACTGAAGGGCTACCAGCCCCTCTTGAATTCCCTTTTTTCTACGTAGCTCCCGGGTAAAGTGGAAAAGGGCATATTTGGTCTTAGGTCTCAAAACTTCCATGGTTTCTCCCCCGAACCAAGATAGGGGGATGTCTGGTGCAAGGAAATGTGCCAAGAAATAGTTGTCTTTAATAAGTTTGAAATTTACAGCCGCAAGTCCCCTTGCCAAGTAAAACTTAGTGTAACATAGATTAGTAGATTAATTTATAATCAAATTGTAAATTTAATTATAAATTTAAATAATTATAAATTAAATTATAATTTTAACTAAATTATAATTAAATTATATGATATAATTATAATTGAATCGATCAATTTGGGGGTCCTTGCACCAAGTTAATTATAATGCATAAAATATTACGTCCAACGACAAGAGCTTCCTTTGTAGGCTAATTGGGACCCAAAAAAGGGCCAGGCCCATTTTTTGACTTCTTTGAAATTTCAAAGATTGTTACCTGGCTGTTAAAAGGGGGTTTTAAAGAGCCTATGAATAGACAGAAGAGCTTGTTGTTCCCGATTGGTTGTGAGCTTGCTACCTTTATTTGCCAACCAAGACGAACCCGGAATAAAATGGCATTAGGTATTGGTCTCCCAAAACTCAGGGTCCCCTAAAAACAATATGTCTTAAAGTCATTTAACACAAGAAAAACAGACAAACTATATTAGTTCCTCTGAAAAAGGTAATTTTTTTAGAACTGCTTGAAACTAGCACGCGTAGTTTCTTTGGGGAAGAAGACCATAATTTACGAACAAAAATAAGTTGCGGTACGGATCTCCTTAAAAAGGACCAATTTTTTTTTATTGGCTCGAATTTCACAACTTAGATTCCTTGGGCCAAGAAAACACAGTTTTCAAAGTTTAAATAAAAATCTTGAATCTTGAATGTAAAGTAAGTCTTTAACTATTAAGTATGGCGGGGCTCCATGCAAAATGTAACCTAACCAAAATACCGGCTAAATATTTATTAAGATATAGCTACAATGTAGTTTTCCACCGAGCCGACGCTAATTGTCTCCGCATACAAACAGCAATAAAGCGGCTATTGCCTGATTTTATATATCCAAATTCTCGAGTGTGTACTGGCTAACAGATATCTACCTTTTTTATTAAAAGGTATTTGGAACTCAATTTTCAAGCGTAGAGCCTTTTGTTCAGAAAGAATCAATTCAAATAGAATAAAGAGTAATATTAAAACTTAAACACACAGACATTTTTCTGCTTAAAAAGAAAGCTGTTACCCCCTTAGCCTCTCACTCTTTATGCTAAAGTGACCTTTCTTCCCGCTGCTTCAAGAATGAATACTCTTAAAAAAGAGTAATGACTAAATCTGAAATACTTTTACACACTGCTTTGGGAATGAAATGCCTCGTTTCTTCTCATTAAGGCTGTGATTAAGTGAACTTGAAAACATCGAGGTTCAAAATCAAAGTTAGGGTAGCCTTCTGTCTCTCAATTCTCTAGAGACCGTCGATTGTCAAAAACCCTTCAAATAGCACTTATTCATTAGCGGAAATAGGAGGTTAATTATGCCACCATGTCAATCTGGTCTCTAGGGGTGTTATCGGCAATCTGAAACGATCTTTTCTGGGAAAAAATTTGTAAAAATTTCAGGTAGCTGAAAATATTCTATGGGACTGTTAGAAAACAGGAAAATGATCCAAAAATGGTTGCAATCATCATACAGGTTATTGTTTTCTGCTCATGTTAGTACCGATTTTGTTCTAAAATCAATATCCTTCATAGATTACACTTGTGAAAAAGAACGAGACATTTTCTAAGATTTCCAAGCAATTAGAGGAAATAGAGCAAAATCCTAGCAAACATTTTGTAGCATTTTCAAGAAGCTACTGCCTGATATTAAAAGAGGTATCTTCCGCCAATGAATACTTGAGTACTTTTTAAAAATAAATTTTCGATTTTAACAAAGGATTTTTGAGTTCCATCAGTTCACTTAATCACGGTCTTAAGGCCGTGATCTGTAATGGTCAAATGACAATCTGTAAATGAAATATACTAGTTTGATATGTGTTGTTTGAAATATAATAGTTGAAATATAAATATTAAATATATGAAATGTAAATAGGCAAATACTAGTTTGACATATGTTGGACGCTAACAGGTCTTTAGTAAGATTCTAGCCAAATTTTAGTGCAAAAAGTGGACCCTGAGGTAACATCAGCCCCTTCTTATATAAAATAGTTCGTTTTAAGCTTCAATCTGAAATAAAATGTTAACAAGTACCAACTGACTGCAGTTAGTCAACTCGAAGTAGGTTAGTAGTAGCAATAGTGGCTCTGAAGATTTCCAGTTAATACATTTACCTACTCCTAAGATAATGCAGATACGACTTATGATAAATTGGATTCAGATAGCGTTTTTTGATTTAGCTTAACACACCCCTTAATCCCCAAAATTTTACCTCATCATCTTTGGTGCTTTAGAACACACCTAGAAGCAAACATTCGCCCCTTTCCCAAAGATAAATCCTGCATTTTAAAAATGTAAAAATTGGATAATTCACAATCTTTAATTTGGGAGTTGTGGGTGCATTACATCCCTGGAAACATAGCTATTCGATTTTTGACTATTTTGAATGAAATAGCTATTTAAGGTTTCTATCAGTGTAAACGGGAGCGTCTAAAATTGCCAGAGAAGGGGGCTGGTTGCCCTCGGTTCCTTTTTCAACTTCCCTTAGTGCATGATTTAAAAATTCCAGGTTAATGCCCTTAGATATTGCAATTTTGAACGATATGGCTATTTCAAAATTTTGATCGAAGAGGACATGGGAGGAAATGGTGGACAGAAGACCACTTTTGGATATGGAAGGGGACATGTAGCCCTTTCACCACTTCAAAACATCCCCCTTAAAATGTCCTAAAAGTTTCAACTTAATACCCTTTGCTGTTCTCAATATATTAGTAGATCTGTCTTTTTACTAAAAGGGATGCAAATAGTGCCTTGTTATTTGGTATAAGATACCCCTTAACGATACCCCTTCTCCAAAGTTTCACCTTAATACCATTGGAATTTTCATATACACTGAGAATAGAAACTTATCCTTTTTCCTTCTGCTAAATTATGCATATAAACAATTAATAAGTTGTATAATTTACAATCCTTGTCCGGGGGCTACGAGGGCATTGCATCCCTGGAGGCTCTGACTATTGCTCTGACTATTGTCAAGGAGAAGAAGCACATAAAAAGGAAAGGAGGATGCTCGTTCCTCTCCAATCTCTCTTCAACATTCCTTCTACATACCTTGAAAGTTTCAACCTAATACTCTCAGCCGTTCCTTAAATATTGCTGATGTTCCTGCTACCTGGAGGCTCTGACTATTGCTCTGACAATTGTCAAGGAGAAGAAGCACATAAAAAGGAAAGGAGGATGCTGGTTCCTCTCCAATCTCTCTTCAACATTCCTTCTACATACCTTGGAAGTTTCAACCTAATACTCTCAGCCGTTCCTTAAATATTGCTGATGTTCCTGCTACCTGGAGGCTCTGACTATTGCTCTGACTATTGTCAAGGAGAAGAAGCACATAAAAGGGAAAAGAGGATGCTGGTTCCTCTCCAATCTCTCTTCAACATTCCTTCTACATACCTTGGAAGTTTCAACCTAATACTCTCAGCCGTTCCTTAAATAATGCTGATGTTCCTGCTACCTGGAGGCTCTGACTATTGCTCTGACTATTGTCAAGGAGAAGAAGCACATAAAAAGGAAAGGAGGATGCTGGTTCCTCTCCAATCTCTCTTCAACATTCCTTCTACATACCTTGGAAGTTTCAACCTAATACTCTCAGCCGTTCCTTAAATATTGCTGATGTTCCTGCTACCTGGAGGCTCTGACTATTGCTCTGACTATTGTCAAGGAGAAGAAGCACATAAAAAGGAAAGGAGGATGCTGGTTCCTCTCCAATCTCTCTTCAACATTCCTTCTACATACCTTGGAAGTTTCAACCTAATACTCTCAGCCGTTCCTTAAATATTGCTGATGTTCCTGCTACCTGGAGGCTCTGACTATTGCTCTGACTATTGTCAAGGAGAAGAAGCACATAAAAAGGAAAGGAGGATGCTCGTTCCTCTCCAATCTCTCTTCAACATTCCTTCTACATACCTTGAAAGTTTCAACCTAATACTCTCAGCCGTTCCTTAAATATTGCTGATGTTCCTGCTACCAGCAAGGAAAAAGTTTGGTTTGAGTGTGTCTGCCATCCTTCTCAACACTTCCTTGAAGTTTCACCTTAATACTTTTTAGAGATTTTTAAGCTTTTTTAGAGATCTAGGATCAAACAAGCCCTCTTTTCTGAATTAAAAAATCAAAAAATCCCTCATTGATCTTGCCCTGAATATTTGCTCCGATTCATATATAAAACATTAATAAAAAAAACAAGTTTTTTAACTGAAAGTAAGGAGCGACATTAAAACTTAAAACGAACAGAAATTATTTCGTATATGAAAGGGGCTGCTTCCTCATCAACGCCCCCCTCTTTGCGCTAAAGGTTTTTACTGTTTTAAAAAGAAGAGTTGAGAGATTCTCCCTCTCCCTCTTCTCAACCCCTCCCCCAACCAAAAAATCCCCCTGAAAACGTCTGTACACTTCCCAATAACCATTACTATATATAAGCACTGGTCAAAGTTTGTAACTTGTAGCCCCTCCCACGGGGACTGTGGGGGAGTAAGTTGTCCCCAAAGACATAGTTGTAAGGTTTTAGGACTACGCTGAATAAAATGGCTATCTCAGAATTTTGATTCGTTGACTTTGGGGAAATAATTAGCGTAGGAGGGGGCCTAGGTGCCCTCCAATTTTTTGGTCACTTAAAAAGGGCACTAGAACTTTTCATTCGCGTTAGAATGAGCCCTCTCGCAAAATTCTAGGACCATTGGGTCGATATGATCACCCCTGGGAAAAAAAAAAATAAACATGCATCCGTGATCTGCCTTCTGGCAGATCTACTTTTGTAGATAGGAGCTTGAAACTTCCACAATAGGGTTCTCTGATATGCTGAATCTAATGGTGTGATTTTTGTTAAAATTCTATGACTTTTAGGGGGTGTTTCCCCCTATTTTCTAAAATGAGGCAAATTTTCTCAGGCTCGTAACTTTTGATGGGTATAACTGATCTTGATGAAACTAATATATTTAAAATCAGCATTAAAATGTGATTCTTTTGATGTAACTATTGGTATCAAAATTCCATTTTTTAGAGTTTCGGTTACTATTGAGCCGGGTCGCTCCTTACTACAGTTCGTTACCACGAACTGTTTGATGCAGAAATAAACTTTATCAGAGATATTCTTTTTGGTAATGGATACCCCATTCATTTTGTCACTAAAATAATTAAACGTAGATTAAAAAGACATTCTTGTAAAATCGAAGAAGATATTTCACAATGTGAGGCTACTGATAAGCCCTCAAATATTGTCTATCTTCCGTATATCCCAAAAATCCCAACAAAATTAAAAAATATTTGCACAAAAAATAATCTGTCCGTAGTTTTTACTAATAATTTTAAAATCATTAATTTCTTAAATTCCGGCAAAGATAAGACCCCAGTTACTCGCCAAAGAGGGGTCTATCAAATACCCTGTGATTGTGGAAATTACTATGTCGGCAGGACCCATCAGAATCTAGAAAAACGGTTACAACAGCATAAAAAAGATATAGACAAGGCATTAATTTCAAATAGTTCCGACAACTCCTTTGATTCTGCTTTAGGTTGGCATATTTAATAATCCGTCCTACACGATACTTTTTGAAAAATCTTCACTCATCAGTAATGATTTGGGGATAAAAGAGGTGGTTCGAGAATCAGTCGAAATTAATCTCAAAATAAATAATAACATTTCTTTGAACAGGGACTTAGGGAATACTCACTAAATTCTTTATACTCAAATTTAATTAAAAATGATCTAACAAAATATTTTACTAAACCGATTTATAATAGTATTGAACCAGCTACGAAAAGACCTTTGAGACAGGCTGCTAAAAAAGCTAGGTTGGCTCAGAGAAATTGCACTTAATCACTTTGTTATCTTTAGTTTGAATGAGTTTATATTCTCACTTCTTTCTTTTGGTCAGTCCTGGTTAAACTTCGTTGAAGTAAGGATGACAGGGCTGTTTTTTAAAAAAGTTTTTAGAAAACATTATTTAGTTTTAGTTCTCACAATTTAACGTAAGTTTATTTATATATACATATCTTCTCTCTTGTTCTCGTATTGTGGTGAAGACGGCCCTTGGACATAGGGCCGAAAAATTCACGGAATTGATTTCCACTGTCTTGAAAAGATTTTCCCTATTGTTTCTACTTTTTATTTGTTTGTTATGTGTAAGCAATGAACAACTTGCATAACTTACAGCTGTTGCACCGGATACTGGTATGGAGTGGGGGTTGTGTACCCCAGAGGCATACTTATTTGGCCTTCAGACTATTTTGAACAAAATGCTTTAAAAAAAAATATCGGATGCATTTGGAGGAAAAGGGCCTGGGGGGAGGGTTGCCCTCCGATCACTTTTGACTCTTAAATAGGGCACTAGAACTGTTGATTTCCAATTGAGGTAGTGCCTGAAGTTTATATGACCACTCTTTCCATAAAAACCTTATATGATAACAATGGGCAACTTTCATAACGTACAGCACTTGCCCCAGGGGTTATGGGGTTTTTCCTCAACCCTGGTGGCATAGTTTTTGGTCTTTAGACTATTTTGATCAGATTGGCTGTCTAGCAATTTTCATCAGTTTCATTATCTGAGAAAAGTGCGTGGCGAGGGGGATGGTCACCCTCCAATCACTTGAGTTTTTAAAAGGATATTATAACCTTCAATTTATAATCGAATATGCCCCCTCCAGAGTTTATACAAACTTTTCTTCTAGAAAAATCTGATATGTTAACAACGAGCGATTTGCATAGCTTACAGCCCTTGCACCGCGGCTTGGGTGGTGGGTCACAATCGGTAGCATAGTTATTTGACCTTTGTTCTATTTTGAAGAAAATGGTTATCTCAAAATTTGTATCGGATGTATTTGAGGAAGAAAAAGCTTGAAGAGGGGGAACCTTCGATTTGCAATCGAAATTTCCCCTTCCCAAATTTATAAAAACATACGCATCATATTGACCTTATTAAAATCAAATTCTCAGAAGCCTCAGGATCCTTATAAAACTTAGATACATATTTCTAAGGTCAATTCTTATAATCCTATTCTAAAGCCTAGTTCCGCCTTATGTTATTTGGATGTCAGCTTTTCCCCCGTTTTTGAAGCCAATTTCAAAATAATATGATAAAGCAAGGTTCCTTATACAGGATACTAACCGTTTCCTACTTAAACCTTTGCTTGAATTTAAATCTCTTTATTTTCTGTCTTATGCTTCTTTCAATTTCAAAAGTTACATAGTCAGCCTCCTCCTGCCCTATGTAGTAATATATCTTTTATTTCTGAGTGGTCGACTTGTTATTTCCGCACTTCCAATAACTTACGCATGCCTTATATTACATCAATTCAGTCTGACTTCAACCCTCTAACGGCATGTAACATGAAATGGAACACTCCCAGAGTCTGCACGGAGGTGTCCTCCTGCCCTCCTGCTCATTTGGTATCTTCAAAAAAGTACATTAAAGAATTTCTTGTTAATAATCAAGTTTTCCCCGGTTTTCCATGGAGTTGGTGTCTTCGGATTGTGTTTCCTGTTTATTGAAATGGGCGAATCATGTACTACTCTCCTGTCTAGCTCGTGATTTTTGAGATTGTTTAGGTGGCAATATAAAAGTATCATGTGAAAAACGTTGATTAGATGCATGCGTATCATTTTTGCTTTTCCCCTATTTTTTCCTGGCCATTGAGCCTTACGGGGTAAACCAAGGGGAAGTGTTTGTTGTAAAATTATTGATGAATAAATATGCTCTGAACTGAACTCTAAACACCTTCCATATACACTTTGTAACTTATCAATGAGCAACTTACATAACTTACAGCCCTTGCCTCTGGGTTTGGGGGGCAGTCAAAGCCAGAAGCATAGTTATTTGACCTTTAGGCTATTGGAACAAAATGGCTATCTCAAAATTCTGATCGAATTTATTTGGGGGGAAGGGCATGCGGGGGAGGAGGGCTAGTTTCCTTCCTGTTGCTATTGACTCTTAAAAAGAGGGCTTTTTATTAAAAAAAATTATTAACTTAAAACTTTTTATTATAACTCTTTTTAATTTTTTTAAAGGGAATGTGCAATAGCATGTGCCCCCTCCAAAGATTGTCCAATCACCTCTTCATAAAAACATTATGTGTTGATAATGAGCAACTTCCATAACTTACAGTCTATGCCCCTGGAGCTTGGGGGAGGGGTCAAAACCAGAAGCATAGATTTGGAACAAAATGGATATCTCAAAATTCCAATCAGATGCGCTTGCGGAAGAAAGGGCATGGGAGGGGGCTGGAAGCCTTTCGATCAATTTTGATTCGTAAAAAGGGAACTAGAATTTTCGGTTTTGAATTGAATAAGCCTCCTTCAAAGTTTATACGACCACTCCATCCATAAGAACCTTACATGTTGACAATGGGCAACTTACATAGCTTAAAGGCCTTACCCTGGGTGCTGTATGGGGTTTTGTCTATCAAAGGCATAGCCATTTGATCTTTGAACTATTTTAAACAAAATTGCTATTTAAAAATTTTGATCGAGTGCGTTGGGGATAAGAATGTGAAGGTGGGGGGGGGTAGTTTTCCTTTGATCACTTTCAACTCTTAAAAAGGGCACTAGAACTTCCACTTTTTCAACTAGCCCCTTCTGAAGTTTGCAACAACCCCTTCCATGTGAAGTGCCTCTGGAAAAAGAAATAATAAGTGAATAACAAAACATTGAAGCCTAATGGCTCTTTACTACAGGCACCGCTATAGCGTTCCCTCTTACTACCGACTATATGCAGTCTTTATAAGCAGTCTTTATACTGTCAGCTTTCCAGCATAAAAAAATTATTTAACTCTTTTTGGCCATCGAAAACTTACTGACTCTTATGTGTAACCGATAAATCCTTGAATCGGGTAACCGTTGTGCCACACCACGTTTTTTTGTTTGGTTTTTTCGGGTAGTGGCTGACCTGGAACTACGGATACTTACCAATTATATAAAATAAGATATATTTATATTTTTTAGGCAACCTACAGACTTGACTATTGCTGGTGGCTTGATCAGAAAAACTTTATTTTCTACCCCTTTTGAGCAAATTCGCAATGTTGCAAAAATATTGTTTTTTGAACGCTTTGTGATACTTGAAGCTGGCATCCCTTTTGAACCTACCATGGACATTAATCCATTGAAACTACAACCCAGGTAAGTGCTAAGCTATTAATTTTTCTTTAGACTCAAGCTTTTTTATTATAAGGTCCATTGGCGCAAACGTTTGAGCATTGGTAGATGCCCATACTTTATACAGAAATTGATAAGTGCGATTTTGAATGATTTTTTAATGCTATCAAGAAACGGAATATTATTTAATGCTACCAAGAAAAAATTACTTTTTTAAACTGAATATGAAGGCGTGACGTAGTCGTGATAGGAATAGTCGTGGTTGGAATAGTTGTTTACGTACTCCGTGAATACTTCGTTATCAAAGATATCATGACTGTCCCACGTTTTCATTTTATTTTATGGAAAATTTTTATTTTCTGGTTAGAATTACAAAAAAAAACTCTTTCAGTAACGGTAAAATCTTTTTTGAGTCATAAAATGTTTAAATCCTAAAGGTACTTTTACTTCCATGGTAACGCACAATATTCCGTCGAAAATCCTTCCAAAATTTCAGCTTTAAATTAACCTTAGACACTACTAGATGGTGATCTTTACTTTTAACGTCAATAACAGCACTCCTATATACCCTAGTATCTTGTATTGATCCTGCTATTCTTTGGTTTACAATAACATAATTAATAAGGTTTGCTATTTACCATCACGTGAATATCATGTCAACTTATGGGCCATCAAAACTAAGTTGTTATACCTACAAAATCGCCAAAGTCTGTAGCCATTACTGTTTTCTTTTGCTACACCAAAGTTACCTAGGCTAGGATACCATCTATCCCTATTTCTATCAACCTGGGCGTTAAAATCTCCAAGTAAAAACACCATGTTTCTACCTGGTACCCTGTCTATTTGCTCCTGTAAGAGTAAATAAAATTCATCTGAGTCACTAGTATCTCCGTCAGTTGGTTTAACAGGGGCATATACTACTACAACTGGTACCCTGAACTTTTTAGTCATAAAATGAGCAATTAGTTTTCTATTATTAATACCTTCTCAGCCTAAACAGGACTTAGCAGCTTATTCATCATGAGCCTTACTCCTTGCCTATGTACCCCATCCTTCCTGCCTGAGTAAACAAATACCTTGTCACCTAATTTCATGCTTCTTACCCCTGGGATATGAAATTCTGAAACTCCTAATAAATCCAGTTCAAACCGTCTGAATTCGTCAGTCAAAATGTCGATACGATAGTCATTGTTTAACGTCGTAACACTCGAAGTTCCGATTTTCATGTTCTTTAAATCATTGAAATTATTTTGGCCTCAGGAAAAGCAATGATCCGGGATACCAGTGCAGGACGGGAACCAACATATCTTCTCAAGTCTACACTGAAACACTTAAACTGGCTTAGAACCGGACAGCAAGAAGTCCCTGGGACCTCCAGTAAGTTCGAGGCTTTGTGCAATCCTGGGCCCATCTTGGTCACGACATTGTTTTCAGCACTTGGCGATGCTCTTCTATCAACAATAGTCGAGATCCTGCACAGACAGTCCCAAGCCTATTACCTCTGACTCATTATATATTCATGCCTACAAATATTATGCTACTACAAGGAGGCAACCCATAGTAGATATATTAGCTAGGAAGAGGTATTTCAGCCCGAAAACGCCCATCAAAACGAACTAAGCCCAGAAAAATATCCAATAATCAGAATCCTGTGCGAGTGCTGTGTTTTACTAGGCTATAATTTCCTCAAGGGGCGCAAATTCTCAAGTGGAAAAAGTTAATCGCAAGGTTCCCAGTTTTGCAGGTACCCCGATAGGATCCGGGCAGCTCTTTGAAGAGGCCGTTTTCCATAGATCTAGATCTTACGCCCTGCCGCAGTTGTCCTCCTATAGAGGATCCTCCCACGATGGTGTTTTGCATCACCATGCAATTTAACCCATTACTGGGAGAACGTTTGTAACTCATAGTATGTGTGGACATGCCAGTTGGTCCTGTTGAGTGTACATTTGAGAGGCCTTCTTCCTCCTCCACCTGTATTTATGGCCCCAGGAGAGGGTGCCCCAGTTTTTATTATTGACCCCCAGGGACAAGGTCCGCCTTGGTCCGTGCCTCCTATGGAGGTACTCTACATATCTGTAGGATAATCCCCTATCTGTTGTCCTCTACCAAAACCTAGCATGATTATCTAATAATTAACTAACTAATGCAACTAATAGATAGTTGTAGTAAATTCCAACATTACTTTTAATTTAGACTGTAGAGTAAAGGATAAAGATAACACATACAAGCTCTGTTGTCCTCTGCCAAAACCTAGCTTGCAAACTAATCACTAACTAACTAATGCAACTAATTAATAATTGTAATAAATTGTAACTTTTCTTTTAATTTATACCCTAAAATAAAGAAAAAAGATAACACAAAAAAGCTCTATTTTCCTCTACCAAAACTTAGCATGTTAACTAATAATTAACTAACTAATGCAACTAATTAATAGTTGCAGGAAATTGCAACTTTCAATTTAATTTAGAATGTAAAATAAAGAAAAAGATAGCAATTACAAGTTCTGTTTTCCACTACCAAAACCTTGCATGTTACCTAATACTTAACTAACTAATGCAACCAATTAATAGTTGTATTAAATTACAACTTTCCTTTTAAATTAGACTGTAAAATAAAGAAAAAAGAAAACACAAACAAGTTCTATTATCCTCTGTAAAAACCTATTTCTAATATTCCAAGCCTACATTCATTATGTTAAGCCTAAATATACTTTGTCGATCCTATTCTCTAAATCTTAGATCTAATATACCATGCCTGAATCTGCTATTTCAGACATAAGTCTAATATTCCAAGCCTATATCTATTATGTTAAGCCTAAATCTACTTTATCAATCCTATTATCTAAATCTTTTATATCATAGCTGAATCTACTATTTTAGACATAAGTCTAACATTTCAAGCCTAGATCTATGATGCTAGACCGAAATCTACTTTGTCAATCTTCGTATCTAAATCTTAAATCTATTATAACTTGCCTGAATCTACTATTTCAGACATAAATCTAATATTCCAAGCCTACATCTATTGTGTTAAGCTTAAATCTACTTTGCCAATCCTATTGTCTAAATCTTAAATCTATTATATCATGGCTGAGTTAACTACAAATCAGTAAATAAACCCCGAAACAAACAGAGATTTAAATGAATCTTTAGAATAACAAATATTATTCTGGACAAGCAAGTAAAACTTAAAAAAAAAGTCGCCGCAAATAAGTTTTGAACCACCGTTTCTTTGAACTCCCTAAAAGTTAGAGTGTTATTTGTACGACTTGTACGAGTTGTGTGTGTGTGTGGGGTGGGGAGTATTGGACCTCCGATTACTCTGAATCTTATAAAGAGCCCTAGAACTTCTGATTACCAACCAAATTTGCCCCTTCCAAAGTTTATACGATCACCCTTTCTATATATACCCTATACATCCCAGGACATAACTTAAAACCCCCCTAAGGGTTTTTGGGGGGGGGGGCATCCTCAAAAACATAATTTTCATACCTTTCAATTACGTTAAACAAAATGGTTATCTCAAAATTTTTATTGGATATGTTTGGGGAAATGCTAGTTGGGGGAGGGAGCTAGTTACCCTCCAATCACTTTTGAATAAATTAAAAGGGTACTGTCTCTTTCGATTTCCAATCAAATGAGATGTTTTCGAAGTTTCTTCGACAAGGAATGGTCATCTCAAAATTTTCACCAGATACGTTTTGGGAAAATACGAGGTGTAGAGGGGGGGGGTATCCACCCTCCAATCGCTCTGAATCTTGAAGAGGGCACTAGAACTTTTGATTACCAATCGAATGATTTCGCTCCAAAGCTTATGCGATCAACCTTTCTATATAAACTTTAAATGCTTTCAGGGCATAACTTACAACTCTTGCCCTGGGGGGAAGGGGTTGTCATCCTCAAAGACATTATTTTCTGATCTTTCAACTATATTGAACGAAATGGCTATCTAAAAATTTTGATTGAATGTGTTTTTGGGGAAATATTAGGCGTGGGAGGGGCTAGTCACCCTCCAATCACTCTCAACTATTGAAAATGGAACTAGTCCTTTCAATTTTTATTCGAATGAGCTCTTTTTGAAGTTTCTATGTCAACTCCTTCGATACGAAGTGCCCTGGTCAAAATTAAAAAAATAAAATAAATAACAGGTTGTGCCCACATAGCTGTTGATTAGGCAGTGCTATTGTGCTGCCTATGATACCTTGTATTCCCCCAGGGCATAACTTATGCACCTTGCCCTGAAGGCTGTGGAGGGCCAGTCATGCTTAGAGACATAATCTTCGGACCTTTCATTAGTATCCTCTCCATGGTTTTAAACATATCCCTGTCCCTGTTCTTAGACGCATCCCTACTCCTGGTTTTAAACACAACCCAATCATGTCATTCAATGTCAACCAGCAGGTGCATGTTACGTCACAGGGAATGATTTCTATGAGATGCAGGTGTCTGTTATGTTTAAAAAAGACCTACGAGGGCCAGGGCTTAATCTGTTCAGGATTACCGTGATTATTACCTAATAGAGTTTATATGTTACGTAATAGGGTTTGCACTTTATGTAATAGGACTTGTTACAGGTCCATGGAAAACACTGTTACGTAATCGGGTTTGTTAGCTTTTCGCCATTGCGTAATGAACTTGTTAGAGCGCCAGGAAAAACGTTGTTACGTAATAGGGAATGTTTTTTCCATGGTTGTTGACACCGGACCCTAGCAGTCCATTGCCACGGCCCTAGAATCCAATTCCAGGAGTAGCCCCTAACCTAACCAACGGTCCTAGCATCCAATTTCATCAGGGACCCTAACTTAACCTAACAACCGAACCCTAACAACTATTTCAACCGGGAGCGCTAGGCACCTTAGCAGTCAATTCTAAAGGGCCCTTGCTTTCAATTCCATCTGGATCCTAGCATCCAGTTTCATCGGAGGCCCTAAACTAACCACCAGGGGCCTGGCCTAATTAACCAGACCTAACAACTGGGGACTCTAGCAACTATTTCAACCGGGGGTCCTAGCGGCCTTAGCAGTCAATTCCAACGGGGCGTTCCTTCCAATTCCATCGGGTTCCTAGCATCCAATTTGATGGGGAGCCCTAACCTAACCACAGAGGGCCCTAGCATCCAATTCTAGTGCGGCCCTAGCATCCAACTTCATCAGGCCCTTGGCCTAACCCTCGGCGGCCCTAGCAACCATTTCAACCGGGGGCCCTAGATGCCCTAGCAGTCAAATCGAGCGGGGAACCCTAGCAGTTAATTACAACGGGACCCTAATATCCAATTCCGCCGGGTCCCTCTAGCATCCAATTTCACCGTCAAGATGTTTCTTAAGACTTTACAAGACATTTCAAGACGCTTTTTAATACATTTTTTCCAGACATTTTCCAAGACGATTCAAGACATTTCAAGACGTTCTCTTCAAATATTTTTCTTCAGGGCGGTTTTTCAAAAGATATTTCAAGATGCTTTTAAGACATTTTTTCAAGACGTTGTTCAAAATATTTTAAGACGATTCAAAGCTTTTTTAAGATATTTTTCTTCAAGGCGTTTTTTCAAGACGTTAAAAGAATTTTGAAGACATTTCAAGATTTCTTTGGATGTCATGTAACAAGGGAATCTGCTTATGTTAAGGATGACGCAATTACCTGTGACTTGTTTCTTCAGGTCCCATGGGGAATTCCCGCTTGTAACTGTGGGGGGTGCACGTGGGTGTTACTTCATGATAATGCAGACGTCGTTTCTTACATAATAATTTAAAAGATTTCATTTTCTTTGACGAAGTTTTTCTCAGGGGTCTCTTATATTCAAAAGATTTTTATCCACAAGAAAGTTCGAATGAGACCGCAAAAGCATCCTAATCCTATTGATGTTTGCTATATTAGATACATTTGCATGTTACAGCATTATTAATGTTCTAAAGTGATCACGTAAGAGATTACGCATTGAAGTTTTTATTCTGAATCAATAAATGTAAACAGACACGGACTTTTTATTGTACATACAAATTTTAATAAATTTTAATAAAAACCAATTTACAAGTATTATTAAAACACAAAAAAGTAGTTAAAACTCAACAAATTGAAAAATAGAAGCGTGAAAAAACCTGATGTAAGATAAAGTATAAGCAAATGCAAGCGTGAAGTAAAAAGACGGGAGTCCTACCAACTAATTTCAGAGGGGGGGTATTAGAGGTAGATTTAAGTCATACTAAGAGTTATTTCTTAAAGGTTTTAGTGAAAATGCCACGTTTCTTTGAGCTAAGACTATGCAAATTGCACGCCACCATAACAATATGTTGCTGACCTACCCCCTAGCGTACAATTCCAGCGAGACCCTTAACATCCAATTCCACAGAGAGAGGGGCCTAAAAACCAATTCCAATGGTACCCTAGGGAGCAATTCCAGCGTGGCCCCTAACATCCGATTAAAACTGGAGTCCATAGCAAACAATTCTGGTGGGGTCCTAACATCCAATTCCAACCGAGGGGGAGGGGATAGGAGACAATTTTAGAGGGGAAGTTTGTTATTAGGGATACATTTGAACCAAATTAAGAGTTATGTCTGAGAGTTTTCAATGAAAAATCCCTGATTTCCCTTAGTCAAGACTATGCATATTCAAGTCACCATAACAATATGTGCGGTCTCCCGTGGCAGCCCTATGATACGTATTGGTATTCTTAAGACATTTTGCAGACATTTTCTTTTAAAAATTATGATTGAACTCCATTGATTCGTGTTTTTGTAAGTTACCCCTCACTGCGATGCCCACCGTGGTAATTCACGTCACCATGCCAATATTTGGCCAGCTCTTTGAATCCCTATGATTCATATTATCATTCCTTACACATTTTCCAAATATTTTCTTGTTAAAAATGCATTAATTCCATTGGTTCGTTTTTTTTATAAGCCAACCCCCTGTGATACACCATATTATTTCACGGCATTGTGCCATGCTGTGACTGACCCTCTGGCACCCCATCATCATTCTTAAGACATTTTTCACATATTTTTCTAATAAGGGGATATCTAATTCCACTTCCTCTACTTCTGACCCTCAGTTATAACCGTTTTATCTCCGATACCGCCAGTTTTCCCGGTTCAGCCAGTTGCAAATCCAGCCCTTGTTTGTATTCAGTTCCGGTTCCCCCAAATTCGTCCCCAGTTTCACAATTCCGATTCCTCCAATTAGCTCCAAGTTCCTTTCATTCTATAGTTTTTTATGCATCTGCCTCTGTGGTAATCTATAGCTGGCCATTGACAAAAGCTAGTTTATTATACGTTTCGATAAGTATCGTTTTTACATTGCAAGGATAAACACTCACATGGAACTTGTTGCGTGCTGATTTTTGTTCGTGGAACTTGTTGCATGCTGATTTTTGCTCGTGAAATTTGTTATACGTTAGTTATCTCATCGTTTTTTCATTGATTTTTCTAATCGTGAAATTTGTTTTGTTCATCGAACTTGTTGCGTGCTGATTTTCGTTCGTGAAATTTGTTGAATGTTTATTTTCCCCTCGTGAAACTTGTACAATGATTTTTCTCCTCATCAAACTGATTTTGTTCATGGAACTTATTCTATGCTGTTTTTTTTTCGTGGAACTTGTTGAATGTTGATTTTTTTCGTGAAATTTGTTGAATGTTAATTTTGTCTTTGTGAAACTTTTATATTATTTTTCTCCTCGTCAAACTGATTTTGTTCATGGAACTTGTCATGTGCTAGTTTTTGTTCGTGAAACTTCTTGAGTGTTAATTACTTCTTCGTGAAACTTGTACTTTCATTTTTCTCCTCGTAAACTAATTTTGCTCATCGAACTTGTTGCTTGCTGGTTTTTGTTCGTGGAACTTTTTGCGTGCTGATTTTTGTTCGTGGAAGTTGTTACGTGTTGATTTTTCTCTTTGTGAAACTTATATATTGATTTATACTCTTCATGAAATTGATTTTAGACATGAAACCTGTTGCGTGTTTCTTTTTGTTCCTGGAACTTATTGCGTGCTGATATTTGTTCTTAAAACTTGTTACAAGTTGATTTTTCTGTTTGTGACACTTCTACATTGATTTTTCTAATCGTGTAACTGGTTTTGTTCATGAAATTTTTTACATGCTGTATATACCGTGTTTTTCGTGAAGCTTGTTCCATGTTGGGTTATCTTGTAGCACGTAAGAAGTTCCACAAACGAAAATAAGCATGCAACAAAAATTAGCATGCAGCACGCTCTACGATCAGTATCAGCACGCAACAAGTTCCATGAATAAAATCAATTTCACGAGGAAAATTATCAATGTACAAGTTTTACGAAAAGACAAATCAACATGCAACAAGTTTCACGAACAAATCAGCACACAACGTGTTCCACAAACGAACTCGGCTTCAAGAGGACTAAAATTAATGTAAAAGTTTCACGAGGGAAAAACCAATACTTAATAAGTTTCATGAACAAAAATCATTATGCAGCAAGTTCCACGAACAAAAGTCAGGGCGAAACAACTTCCATGAACAAAAATCAGCACGTTAAAAGTTCCATGAACAAAGTCCATTTCACGTGCAGATTTTTGTTCGTGAAACTTGTTACATGCTATTATTTCTCTTTTGAAAATCTTATTCGCGGAACTTTTTGACTCGTCATCTAGCCTAACTTAACCAAACCTACCCAGTGTATGTTAGGTTAACCTAACCTACTAGTATATCATGATAAATTAAGTTTCAAGAAAAAAAATTAGCACGCAACAAATCCCATGAATGAATCAATTTCAAGAGGAGAAAAATCAATGTATAAGTTACACGAAAAGAATAATAATATGTTAAAAGTTTCATGAAAAAAATCAGCACACAAAAAGCTCCACGAAATAAATACAGCACGCAGAAAGTTCCATGAACAAAATCAGCACAGAATAAGTTTCATGAACAAAATCAGTTTTACGAAGAGAAAAATCACTGTACAAGTTTCACGAGGGAAAATAAACATGCAACAAATTTCACGAAATAAAATCAGCAGGCAGCAAGTTCCATGAATATGATCAGTTCGACGAGAAGAAAAATAAATGTACAATTTTCCTGAAGAGAAAAATCGACATGCAACAGGTTTCACGAACAAAAATCAGCACAAAGCAAGTTTCACGAAGAAAAATCAGCACGCAACAAGTTCATTGAATGAAATCAGTTTCACGAGGAGAAAAATCAATCGTACAAGTTTCAATAAGAGAAAACCAAACATGCAAAGAATTTTACGATTATAAATCAGCAAGCAAAAAATTCCGCGAGTAATAATCAGCATGCAACCAATTCTTTGAGCAAAATCAGTTTCAGGAAGAGAAAAATCAATAAGCAACGAGTTAAACGAACAAAAAATTAGCATGCATAAATTTCCACGATCAGAAATTGGCTCGCCACAAGTTCCGACACGAGGAGATAAATCAATGTGCGAGTTTCACGAAGAAAAAAATCAAGATAAAACAGGTTTCACTAACAAAAACTAGTACGTACTGAGTTCAATGAACAGAATCAGTCTCACAAGAAGAAAAATGAACGCACAAGTCTTAAGAGGAGAAAAACAACATGCAGCAAGTTTCACGAACAAAAATTAGCATACAACCTGTTCCACGAACAAAAATAAAGGTGCAACAAGTTGCACAAACAGAACTCAGCAGGCTACAAGTTCCATGGACAAAATCAGTTTCACAAGGAGAAAAATCAAAGTGCAACCAGTTTCACGAACAAAAATCAGCATGTAACAAGTTCCACGACCAAAAAATTGCAAACAACAAGTTCCATGAACAAAATCAGTTTCACGAGCAGAAAATCAATACATATGTTTCATGGAAAAAAAAATGAGTATAAACTAGCATGTAAAAAAGTCCATGAACAAAAATAATTACACGATTAGAAAATCAATGTAAAAGTTAAATTAAGAGAAAAATCAAGATGCAACGAGTTCCACGAACAAATTGGTTCAACTAGGAGAAAAACTAATTCACAAGTTTCACGAAGAGAAAAACCAATATGCAAGAAGAACGAAAATAAGGGCGAATTAAGCTCCACGAACAAAAATTTTCACGCTACTTGTTTCATGAACAAGATCAGTTTCACGAAGAGGAAAATCAATGTACAAGTTTCATGAGGAGAAAAAATCAACATGCAACAAGTTACGCAAACAAAAATCAGCATGCAACAAGCTCCACGAACAGAAATTATCACACAACAAGTTCCATGAACAAAATAGGTTTCACGAGGAGAAAAGTGAATGTACAAGTTTCTCGAAGAGAAAAAACAACGTGCAGATAGTTCCACGAACACAAATCAGCATTCAACAAGCTCCTTGGACAGTTATCAGCACGCAATAAGTTCAATGAACCAATCAGTTTCACGAGGAGAAGAATCAATGTACAAGTTTCACGAAGCGGAAAATCAACATGGAATAAGTTTCACGTGAAAAAATTAGCACGCAATAAGTTCCATGAAGAAAATAGATTTTGCGTGGAAAAAACGACATTCTAAAAGTTTCACGAACAAACATCAGCATGCAACAAGTTACATGAACAAAATCAGTTTCACGAGACGAAAAATCAATTTGCAAGTTTGATGAAGAGAAAAATTAAGATGTAAGGAGCTTCACGAACAAAAATTAGCACGCGACAAGCACCACCAACACAAATCACCACGCAACAAGTTCCATGAACAAAATCAGTCTCACAAGAAGAAAAATTAATGTACAAGTTTCACGAGGAGAAAAATCAACATGTAACAGGTTTCACTAACGAAAATCAGCTGACATCAAGTTCCATGAACAAAACCAGTTTCACGATGTGAAAAATCAATGTACAAGTTTAACGATAACCAAATCAACGTTTAACATGTTTCACGAACAAAAATCAGCATGCCACTAGTTCCACGAACAAAATCAGCACGGAACAAGTTCAATTAGAGTGTTTATCCTTCCTATTTAAAAATGATACTGATTAAAACTGTACAATAAACTAACTATTGTTAATGACCATCCATAGGTTACCACGAAGGCAGCTGCACAAGAAATCTTGAAATTGACGGAAATTGGAGCAGAATTTGTGGAACCGGAATTGTGGAATTGAGGAAGGAAGTGGGGGAACTAGAACTGACGCAACCAGAGCAAGCTTTGAAATTGGTTGAACACTTTTGGGAACTGGCAGAATTGGAGGGGGAGACTTTGTAAGCAAGGATCTGAATTAGGGAAGCGGAATTGAATACCGCTTTATTCAAAAAAATATATTTGAAAACTGTCTTAGAAATGATGAAGGAATGCCAGAAGGTCGGTCATAATGTTGGACGATGGAGTGAAATTATACGGCCTATCCCGAAGGGCTGGTTTGCCAAAATACGAACCAATGGATTTAATTCATGATTTTTAACAAGAAAATACTTGAAAAACGTCTTGGAAAGGATAATATCTATCAAAGAGATGCCACAAGCTAGCCACGTGAATTGCTGTGAAGAACATCACATTGAGGCAGCTAATAGAACATGAATCAATAGACTTTAAGTATAATTTTATTAAGAAAAGATCTGGAAAATGTCTTAGGAATGATAATTTGCATCATAGGGCTGTCACAGGGGGCATTCGCATATTGTCAAGGTGACGTGTGTTGCCATGAAGACCATCACGTTGAGAGGTGGTGGAGAGTGTTGTGGGCCATCCATAGTCTTACACGATGTCGTGAATTTCTTGGACTAACACGTTCAAAAATTGATCTTTTATGGCACCAACTGGCAGCGCCCCTCCGTCGTGGTCTGTCAAGATAGGGTGGCTTTAACCTCTTTTTTTAAAGCTTTAGACTATGAAAAATTGATGTTTCTTTTATTTTGGGCAAAAATTGATCTTTTATAGGAAAAATGACAGTAAAAGCCCCTCTGGTGGTCTGTCAAGATAGGATTGGCTTTAAATTTCCTTTTTCAAAGCTTTAGACTATGAAAAAATGATTATTCTTATATTTTAATCTCGTTTCGGCAAAAATTGACCTTTCATGGCACAAAATGGCAATAAACGCCCTCCGAGCTGTTTTGTCAAGAAAGGGTGGCTGAAAACCTCCTGTTTGAACGCTTTAGACTATGAAAAATTTATTTCTGTGGTATTTTTATCCTGTTTGGTCAAAAATTGGTCTTTCACGGCAGAAGGTGATAGTAAACGCCCACCTTCAACTTCCGGGGGAGAGGGATTGAAATCTAACACCCAAAAAGCTATCGTAAATAAATAACTTCCATAAAAGAGTTTAAAGTTAAGATAGGGGGTGTTAAAGAAATTTTTCGGAGGATGGGGGCTGGGACTGAAATCTAAGGCTCAAAGCTATCTTAAATAAATAACTTCCATAAAATAGCTTAAAGTTAAGGTGGGGGTGCTAAAAGAATTTTTCTGGGGAAGGGGACTAAAATTTAACACCCTTTAAACTATGGTGAATACAAGAATTCCGTAAAAGCGCTTAAAGTTAAGGTGGGAGGTTTTAATTGAATGATTCAGCGGTGAGGGGACTGAAGTATAACATCCAGTCAGTGAAATGAGGCATTTTCAACCTCTCCCCTCTGGAATTGCTTTATAGGGTGGGATAATCAAATATCGTCACGGTCGCGTGCATATGCATAGCCTTGGCTCAAAGAAATGAGGGTTTTTCCATTAAAACCTCTCAGAAATAACCTTTAATTTGATTTAAATCTCTCTCTAATACCGAAACTCGCCTCTATAATCAGTTGTAAGGGCCCCCCTCATTGGAATCGGATGTTAGGGCTAACACCGGCATTGGTTGTTATGGGACCCCCATTGGAATTGGATGCTAGAGGCCCAGCTTGAATTCTTTGCTAGTGCCCCATTGTCACTGGTCTCTAGCCTCCCGGTGCAATCGGATGTTAGGGGGCCCCACTGGAATTACTTACTAGGGGTTGGGTCAGCCACATGTTGTAACGGTGTCGTGAAATTCGCATAGTCTTGGCTGAAAGAAACGGAGCATTTTCATTAAGATATATCAGAAATAACTTGTAATGTGGCTAAAATTTACGTCTAAAATGACCCCCCCCCCTCTGGAATTGGTTGCTAGGACCCTAGTCTTTCTTTAATTTACGTTTGTTTATGCTTGCATTTTATCCTATATCAGGGTTTTCACGTTTCTTTTTTTTCATTTCTTGAGTTTTAACTGCTTTTTCTGTGTTTTAATAATGCTTTTTCTTTTGTTTTTATTTAATTTGTGTTTATAATAATGCTTTTTCTGTGTGTTTAATAATTTGTATGTACTGTAAAAAATATGTGCCTTCTTAGATTTTTTTGATCCAGGATAAAACTTCAATCAGTAATCATTTACGTGACGAATTTCTAACACAAATGCTAATTAGCATCTGCTATGTAAGTAAACCTGTCCAGATCACTTTAGAACATTGATAAGGATTTAACATGCAGGTGTATCCAATACAGCGAAAATCAATAGGATAGCGATGCTTTCGCGCTCTCATCTGGAAAGCGTTGAAAACGTGCGATCAATTTAATCATTTGTTAAGGGGTACATGGGAATTTCCCCGTGCCTGGAATTAGTTATTTCGTAGAAATTAATAGTCAAATCAAAATATTAGACAGAATTTTACAGTCCTTCTGTCTAGGGTGCAGTTTTATTGGGTGGAAATACCCTTTCGAATCTTAATGTGGACCAAAAAATCTTTGGAATATAAGGGTCTCCTGAGAAAACTATCTTCAAAGAGAATGAAATCTTCTAAAGTATTATGTAAGGATCCACGTGAGGCATTGTCATTTTGTAGCACCCACATGAGTGCCCTCTACAGTTACAAGTGAGGATTCCACACGAGGTCTGAATAAACAAGCTATGTGTGGATGCATCATCCTTAACATAAGTAAATATTCCCGTATTATGTGACAACCAAAGAAATTTTGAAAGGTCTTATGTCTTGAAATTTTTTAAATGTCTTGAAAAAACGCCTTGAAGAAAAATCTCTTAAAAAAATCTCGAAATTTTTTGAAAAATTCTCCTGAAGAATGTCTCAAGAAACTTCTTGAAATGTCTTGAAACGTCTTGAAAAAGTTATTGAAGAAAAATGTCCTAAAAACGTCTTGAAATGTCTTGAAAAGTCTTGAAATACGTCTTGACGGTTAATATCGATGCTAGGCCCCTGGTTAAATTGGATGATACGGCCATGTTGGAATTGACTATTAGGGTCCGGCATCTTGAAGGTCCCTACTAGCAGGCCCCTGAAAGACTTTCCTCATACCTTTAGGTTTTTTATGTATAACAACCATAAAAAAACAACCCCTGTTACGTAACAGTTTTTTGACTCTCTAACAAGTTGACTCTCTATTACTTTGACTCTCTAACAATTAACTCTCTATTACATAACAACAAAAAGCAAGTAAATCCTAATGCGCAACAGCTTTTTCTTGGCCCTCTAACAAGCCCTATTGCGTAACAACAAAGAGTTAACACACCCTATTACGTAACAGCTTTTTTCCTAGCCCTCAAACAAGTCCTATTACGCAACATGCAAACCCCATTACGTAACACCTAAGTTCTACAAGGTAACAATCATGGTAATTCTGGAGTAAGGAAGTCTTAGCCGTTGTAGATCCTTTTTTAAAAAACAGACACCTACATCTCTTAAAAACATTTTCTATGACATAATAGGCACCTGCTGGCTGTCATTTAATGACAGAATAGCGCTGCGTTTAAAAGCAGGGGTAGGAGTGTATTTATAAGCAGGGATAGCGATGCGTTTAAAACCATGGAGAGGACACTACTCCTTTGAGTTACGCTGAACAAAAGGGCTATCCCAAAAATTTGATTGGATGTGTTTGGGGAAATGGTGTGCATGCGGGAATGGGTTAGTTGCCCTCCAATCACTTTTGCCTATTAAAAACGGTACTAGCCCCATCAATCTCTATCTTAAAATTTCTACCAGATTCATTTCGGGACAATAAGAGATGTGGGGGTGGGGGTTATCCACTCTCCGATCATTCTGAATCTTAAACAGGGCACTAGAACATCTGAATAGCAATCCAATGAGCCCCCTCTGAAGTTTATACGATTGCCCTTTCTATATACATCTTACATGCCCCAAGGGTATAACTAACAACCCTCAACCTAAAAGGTCTGAGGGGGAGGGGGGTAGTCATCCTCAAAGACATAATTTTTGGAGCTTTCAATTAAGTTTAACAATGTGGCTATCACAAAATTTTGATTGGATGTGTTTTAGAAAATGGTTGGCGTTGGAGGGGGTTAGACCCTCCAATCACTATCGACTATTAAAAATAGACCTTTCAATTTCCAATAAAATGAGTCTTTTTCGAAGGTTCTACGACAACAAATGGCCATTTTCAAATTTCTGTCAGATGCTTTTCAGGAAAATATGGGAGAGTATCGGCCCTCTAATCAGTCTTAATCTTAAAAAGGGCACTTGGACTCCGCATTACCAATCCAATCAGCCCCCTCACAAGTTTTTACGATAACTCTTTCTATGTAAACTTTACATGCGCCCAGGGCATAACTTACAGTCCTTACCCTGAGGGCTGTGTGGGGTTGTCATCCTCAAAGACATAATTTCCTAATCTTTCAACTAAGTTGAACAAAATGGCTATCTTAAAATTTTGATTGAATGGGTTTGGGGAAAGGTGGGCGTGAGAGCGGGGTTATATGTCCTACATTCACTTTCGACTGTGAAAAAGGGTACTAACCCTTTCAATTTTCAATCGAATGATTCTTTTTGAAGTTTCTACGACAACAAATAGCCATCTCGAAATTTCTATCAGATATATTTTGGGAATATACCAGGTGTGGGAGGGTGTACACCCTCCCGTTATTCTGAATATTATAAAGCGCACTAAAACTTGTAATTAGCAATTCAGTGAGCCTCATCCGATGTTTATATGATCACCCTTTCTATATAAACCTTATATGCCTCCAGGGCATAACTTACAACCCTTGTTCTGAGGGCTCTGGGGGCGGTCATCCTCAAAGACAGAATTTTTTGACCTTTCAACTATGTTGAACAAAATGGCTATCTTAAATTTTGATTAGATGTGTTTGGGGAAATAGTGGACGTGGAAGGCGTGATAGTTTCCCTCCAATAACTTTTGACTATCAAAAAATGCACAAACTCTTCCGATTCCCAACCAAATGATCCCTTTTCGAAGTTTCTACGACAACTCATTTGATACGAATTGGCCTGGTCTAAAAGAAAAAAGACCGGAAAAAATATTACATTGTGGCCATGCATCGCTCTTTACTTAGGCAGTACTCTTTACATATATAGCTCTTTCTAAATTACTAAAGGTACTTTAGCGTAAAGAGTGAGGTATTGATGAGGGGACGAATCCCCTCATATATGTAATAATTTTGTTTTCTTTTTAAGTTTTAATATTGTTCCTCACTTTTGGTTGAAATACTCTTTTTATTTATTTTCTGATTTTTTTCTTAAACAATGCGGGAAAATTTAGTGCCCCCTTCATGGAAATTTTCTTTCCCCATGAAAAATTCTTCCATGGAAAGATCTTTCCACGTTTTTTTGGTCAATTATAAAAAGCACTGGAACTTTTAATTTCCATTCGAATGAGCTTTCTTGTGACATTCTAGGATCACGGGGTTGATATGATCACCCCTGGGAAAAGAAAAAAAACAGAACAATAAAATAAAACACGCATCTGTGATCTTTCTTCTGGCAAAAAATACAAAATTTCACATTTTTGCAGATAGGAGCTTGAAACCTCCACATTCAAGTCATCAGATACGATGAATCTGATGGTCTAATTTTCGCTAAGATTCTATTACATTTAGGAGATTTTTCACCCTTTTTTTTAAATAGGCAAATTTTTCTCAGGCTCATATTTTTTTATTGGGGTAACTAAACTTGATGAAACTTGTATATTTTTAAAATCAGCATAAAAATCTGATTCCTTTATGTATCTATTGATATCAAAATTTCGTTTTTTAGAATTTGTGTTACTATTGAGCTCTTACTTACAGTTCGTTACCACAAACTGTTGGACAAGAGGTAATTTTTCACTGCTCACAAAAAGAACGGTGTTAAATTTTATGAAAATATTTCAAAAACGAAAAAACGTACTCAACATATCTTTCAGGTGTCTGTCTTGCCTTGTAGACTTTAAAACTTTCTTTTTAGGTACGCTGGATTACCTAACAGTATTTCTCGCTGCTTCATAACAAGAATGGTGTCAAATTTAGAATCATATCTCCTGAAATTTGATGAAAATTTATGCAAAAACAAATCACAACCTTTCTGTTTTTCTGTGAAACAACCAGATCTTACTGCTATATGCCGAACACCGCTACAAGGTGGTGCTATAGTATGCTCAGAAGACAGTAGAGAGTGGTACCTTGCTGGGTTGTATGAAACAAACGAAAAGATGTGCTATGAAAATGGTCAGGTTTGGACAGCGAGCCGAAGTACAGAGGTTACCTCCGCGATCTACTCGATCAAAAAAGGAAAGACAAAAGGTAATATTTTGAATTTTCAATGTAGCTGATTGCACTACTTAGACTACGTTGTAAATGCAGATTAATTTACTTTCCGAAGCTGTAGTCGTAATAGTGGATGATGTCCTTTCTAGGTCTTTTAGATTATACCTGATCTTCCTAATAGACTCAAGGCATTTATAGCAGATTACCTCCAGATTTCGTCCACCAGAAAATTTAAACGATCAGTTTTTGCTGCCATAAAATGGCACATAGTGCCTCCAGAAAATTTAAATGGCTAGGTTTCGTGGCCATAAAGTGGCATTTAGTTGCTCCAGAAAATTTAAACGTTCAGGTTTTGCTGCCATAAAGTGACACATAGTGCCTCCAGAAAATTTAAATGGTCAGTTTTTGTGGCCATGAAATGGCAATTAGTTGCTCCACAAAATTTAGACGGCCATGTTTTGCTGCCATAAAGTGACACATAGTGCCTCCAGAAAATTTAAATGGCTAGGTTTCGTGGCCATAAAGTGGCATTTAGTTGCTCCAGAAAATTTAAACGTTCAGGTTTTGCAGCCATAAAGTGACACATAGTGCCTCCAGAAAATTTAAATGGCTAGGTTTCGCGGCCATAAAGTGGCATTTAGTTGCTCCAGAAAATTTAAACGTTCAGGTTTTGCTGCCATAAAGTGACACACAGTGCCTCCAGAAAATTTAAATGGCCAGGTTTTGTGGCCATGAAGTGACAATTAGTTGCTCCACAAAGTTTAAACGGCCAGGTTTTGCTGCCATAAAATGGCACATACACCATCATGGCGTTAAATATCCACAGTTTTGTCCTAGAAGTGACTTTCAATAGGGTCGATTGCTCCAATAGGCTTGTGGCGTCTCTTTGACGAGACAACATGTGATCTTTGTTTCTAAATGTAAGTAAAAAATGCCAAATCAAAGGGGAAAATTTGCTCAAAGTGAGTAATTCCCCAGACACAGTTCCCAAGGCAGCTTGCCTTGCTTTAAACGGCTTTGGATAGGAGAGGCATGTTTCTCTCATTATTGGCATTAAATGACTGTGAACCTGCCAATGTGAGGTCACCTAACCTCTCTTTGCTCAGATTAAACTAAGCTTTACCACAATTGTAACTGATCCATTGTAGTAAAATTTTAATTTACTTGCAGCAATTATTGAGAGTTGAATAGAATAAATTAGTCGAGATTGGATTTATGTCATTAGAATTGCTTGAAGCATAAGTATAATAGTGTAGGAACTTACGCAGGACTGCCATGACTGAAAAATTCTTCACCAGAACTGCTATGGTTTATTCACAATATGAGCCAATGTACAAGGTACTAACCTAAGCATAAAACTCTTCAACGGCTAATTTTTTGGTGAAATTTTCCTCCGGCTGCGGGCCTATGGCTGACGCCAATTATTTTTATTAGGATAAATCTATAAATATATTAAACACAACCCCGAAGGACATATCATTCAAGTCCCAACAAATTGAGTCTGGTAGAGCTATTTAAAAATATGAACTCATTAAAGTAGGCCCAGACGCCGAGCCTTTTTTTTTATTCCAGCGGTGAACAGCTGATTTTTAGAGAAAATTTTCCTCCGGCCAATTATTCTTATTAGGAAAGATATTTAAATCTGTTCAAAAAAGCAAGCGACATATTGTTCAAATCCCAATAAATAGACAAGTCTCCTAAAGCCCTCTTGAAATCTGAGGACACGCAGTGCATAATCAAGGTAAAGAAAAGGATGCGGTACTAGACCCTTAAGGTCCAAACCGGCGATGCTGATCTCAGTCTCAAAACCCTTCAACCAGGAAATGCAATGGTGGGATGGAGGACAGCCATCCAGTACTTTTGCACACCCATCCTGTTTGCCTTCCCAGATTTCTTTAGGTCCATTTAGAGCTGGGTCGACTCTGGCTGAGCTTACAGAGTCACGCCACTTACCCCGTTCCAAAATAAATAATTGGGTGCACTAGGATTTGAACCCTCGCCCTCTTGGATAAAGTATCCTAAAGCCAGCGTACCAATCCACTCTGCTAGGACGGCCCCGGATTACATAATAACACACGTAAATTCGAGGAAAACCCGAAACAGCAAAAAAATACATAAATCCGTAGGATCACGTTTCTTTTTACTGACTTTTTATTTCTTGATTTCCAATAAAGCGAGTGTTCGCTTCCCCTCAGATTTGGGTTTTCGTGATACCTGTTGTTGTGCTCAACAACACCCAGTAATCACAATATCGTACCTTTCAAGTGAGTATGTGTCACAATACTGAAGTAATTTTTGTTCTTTGTGAGTGACAGAACACAGAATAGGTTTAGACTCAGTTTGTTTGGGAAAAGAGGAAGAAATTAATAGGCAATTACTCTTTGCAAATACCTTATAGTGTTTGAACTAGAGCCAGTTTGGAGGTCTCAACTAGGACGAAATTTTATCAAATGTAAGTAAGTACAAGTTAGTTTTACTTTCTATCTCCATTCTAACAGACGGGGGAGAGGGGGGTCCAAATGGAAGGGAGAGAGTAGTATATCAAACTTTTTTTAGATTCGGTGAAAACTTGGACCGAAAGTTTGAAATTACAGTGAATCCGAAAAAAAAGACTTAGTAGCTTCAGCAGACCCTGAGAAAATCCAAAACTTCGATCTGATTTCGGTACCAATTCCGAGATTCGGTAGTGAAGGTCCAAAATTCAGTAGCACAAATTGTAATTTCTTCGAAGGAAGTTTTTTAGCGACCTGTCTAGTTAATAATTTCGGTTAAACCCAACTCAAAATCGTATAACAAATTTGAAAAAAATGTTTAGGATTTTGTTGGAGTAGCAAAAAATTTTGGTCTTATTCCTCTCTTTTCTTCCAAAATCCAAACGAATATTTGGAATGAATATGGTAAAATGCAAAATTAACGTTGCATTTTTGTAGTTTCATCAAATTAGCCCAATTCTAGCTAACAAAGTAAAATCTGTTTTTAACCTTAAATAAGGTATTCCCTTACCGAATTTTCTAGTTTTACAATGGTTTGACCTGTTTTATTTTTATCTTTTTTTGCCAAAGTTGAATGGTGAGCATTATAGAAAACAAAATGCGGCCATGGTTGCAAGAGTTTAAGAATATGTTTTACACTCACGACTTCTTTGAAATATTTTTAACTTAAAATCGTTGATCTGAGCCAAAGTTTTAATTTTTCTTAAAAGAAATACAATAATAATAACGATTTAAGGTATTTTTTCGTCGGTTTTACCATAAAAAACTCAAAACAAAGTAAAACGTGGTTTTGTTAGTACAATCATAGATTCAAGCAGTTCAGGTCTCTTGTTTACATGACGTTGTGAGGTCGTTTTATGAAGGAAGGAAATCTTTGCGGGAGACGACACTTTCCAATTCTCTAAATCCCAAATAACTTCCTGACATTTTGAGTCAGTTGAAAGACAGGAACTAATAATCCTTGCCCAAGATTAAAGTTTGAAAAAAAAAGAAAATTTGCGATGAAATACGCTGGAGGCTACAAATGACAGAAGAAATGACAAATTATAGCTTCTGAGGTATATCTTAAAATTGAATTAAAAAAATGGACTGTCCCCTCCTCAGTCCCTCCCTCTTCACGCTATGCTTTCTTAGTACTTTAAATAAGATTTTTAATTTATATAAACTGCCCTTGTGTTTTAGAAGTCGTTCTTGAAGAACTGAGGAAAAAGTCAAACTTTAGCGTAAAGAACAAGGCATTGAGGAGGTAGCCCCCCTCTTCTAAGGAATGAGTTTTGATTGTTAAAAGCTTTTATTTTGCTTCTTATTTTCAGCTTAGTTTTTTATTTAATTTCAGGTCGGTTTTCAAACAATACTGGAAAATCCCCTTCTCCTTTCCACAAGAATTACCCGCCCCCACAAAAAAATTCTCCATGGATGGTTCCTTCCGCATAACAGTTTCGCCTGAAAATTCTCCAGAGTCTACTTTCATTTGAAAAAAGACTTGTTTTATTTAATATTTTTCTGTTAATTCTGATTAACAAAACACGTCAGAAATCCTTCCTCTATACTAGTGCTAAACTCCATACCAGAAATTAAACTCCTTACGTTTCCCCAATGGAAAGGTTCTCCCACGTGAAATCACTCATAGAGAATTTTGTCGTAGAGAATTCTCCCATGGAGAATCTTCCCGACGGAAAATTTCTCTCTCCCCGTACAGAAAAAGAAAACCAAACATTTTCAACTGCGCTCAAAATTTCCCCTGGACAATTCCATAGCAACATCTAATATATACAGCATCAACATCAAATATATATCGCAATATCAACATCTATATATGTAGTTAAATTACGCTAGCTAAACTAGACAGCGTAATTTAGCTAACCTAGATACAAACTTTTTAGATTATACATCCAAATTTGAGATGACCTGATAATTAACTACAGCAAAGCAATGATATAATCAATGCTTTAACATACGAAACACATTTTAGTCTCAGAGGTATTTTTTTTTTTTTATTTCAATAAAACTTAGACCTCGATCTAACAGTTCCTGGTAACGAATTGTAAGTAAGGAGCGATCCCGTTCAATAGTAAACGAAACTCTAAAAAATGAAATTTTGATACCAATAGATGCAGCAAAAGTTTGGATTTTTATGCCGATTTTAAATATATAATTTAACAAGAATGAGCAAAAATAAAGTCAAATAATTTTCCAAACTACATAAATGACTTATCTGAGTGATAGATCATATGAAAACAAGAGGAACATAAAGAAAGCGGAAACAGCATTAAAACATGAACTGAGGAGATGTGAAGTGGAGGCCACGAATAAAATTGCCTAGGGTCTGGAAGTTTTTTATTGGTTTGCAGAGTAGATATGTGAGAAAGAGTCAAACTTTAGCGTAAAGAGCGAGGCGTTGAGGACGGGACAATTCCTTTCATATACGGAATACTTTCTGTTCGTTTTAAGTTTTAATGTCGCTCCTTACTTGCACTTGAAAAACTTGTTTTTTTTTAATTTAATTGAATTTAGGATTGAGACAATAGTTTTGGAATTGACAGAAGATTATAGGCTTGACATAGTAGATTCAGGCTTGACATAATAGATTTAGGATTGAGATAATAGAGTTTGGGGTTGACGGAAGATTATAGGCTTAACATATTAGATTGAGGCTTGACATATGGGATTTAGGATTGAGATAATATATTTGGGATTGACAGAAGATTATAGGCTTGATATAGTCAATTCAAGCTTGACATAATATATTTGGAATTGAGATGATAGATTTGGGACTGATAGAAGATTACAGGCTTTACATAGTAGATTTAGGCTTGACATGTTGGATTTAGGCTTGTCATAATAGATTTATGAGTCTAATGATCAGTAGGGGTCTCCCCCAGGCTGCTCAGCGCGTCCCCAGGTAGTGATAAGGGAATGTTCTTAAGATATGTTGGGTACCTCTATAAGATGTACGGACCCAGGAGAGAACTTGTCCCTGAAACTAGGTCCATTAAGTAAACTAGGACATTGGTCTATTTGGCGGTCATAATCGGGCTGAAAAACCTTTTCCTAGCTAATTTATCAACTATAGGTTGCCTCCCCATAGTAGCATAATATTTGTAGGTTTCAATATATAATCAGTCGGAAGTAATAGGCTTGAGATTGTCTGTGCAGGATTTCGACTCTTGTTGATAGATGAACATCGGCAAGTGCTGAAAACCATTTTGTGATCAAGATGGGCTCTGGATTGCAAGCCTCCATTCATCAGCGGGAGGTCCCGAGGCCCTCTTGCTTTCCATTTCTAAACCTTCTTAAGCGCTTCGGTGTAGACTTGAGAATATGTGGTGATCCTCGTCCTGCGCTGGTATCCGTAACTGATGTCTTACTTGAGGCCAAAATAATTTTAATGATTTAAAGAATGTGAAAACGGAAAGTTGCAATGTTACGACGTTAAAAGTAACTATCGTATTGACATTGCGATTACGAATTCAGAGGATTCGAATAAGACCTATCAGGAGCTTCAGAAACTCATATCACAGGGATATGAAGCATGGAATTATGTGATATTGAATTTATTTACTCAGGAAGGAAGGATGGCATACACAGATAGGGAGGATGGCTCGTGATGAATAAGGAAGCTGTTAAGTCTTGTATAGGCTGAAAAGGTATTAATAATAGTATACTAATCCCTCATTTTATGACTAAAAAGTACAGGGTATCAGTTATAGTAGTATTTGACCCTGTAATACCGACGAACAGATATAGTCGTGACTTAGATGAATTTGACTTATAGTTACCGGATCAAATTGACGAGGTCCCAGGTAGAAATGATATCCTAGCCTTGGTAAATTTGGTTTTTGGAAAAGAAAACAGTAATGGCTACAGACTACTGAAATTTTTTAGGCATAACAATCTAGTTACAAAAAATATGGTATTCGGTCATAAAATGGCCCAAAAGTTAGCGTGGTATTCGCGTTATGGTAAGACAGCAAGCCCTTTAAAATATGTTATTGTAAACCGAAGACTGACAGGATCAATTCAAAATACCAGGGTACATAGGAGTGCTGCTAATGATGTTAAAAATAAACCTCACCATCTAGTAATGTCTAGGGCTAATTTAAAGCTGAAATTTTGGAAGGGTAGCTACTTCTCGGGAACTATGATGTTAGAAGACTCCAAAATGAGAATTTTAGAGAAAATTGCCAGGAACAGTTAAAACTAAGCTGGAAATTTTAAAATTTGACTATTTGAAAGATGAATGGAATGATTTTACTAAAATAAAGTTGCTGATGATGTCTTAGGGAAGAAAGTTAGGAACGTAGCTAGGACAATTACTGAAAATGACTTATCTGAGTGATAGATCATATGAAAACAAGAAGAACATAAAGAGAGCGGAGAGCAGCATTAAAATATGAACTGAGGAGGTATGAAGTGGAGGCCACGAATAAAATTGCCTAGAGTCTGGAAGCTGCAGCTAGATGGCATAATAGTAGAATATTGTACTGGCATGTTATTAAATTGAGAGGGAGTAGTCAATCCGGACTTGCCCTAGTTAAAGACTACCGCTGAAACCCTGAAATACCTAAATTACTATTTGCCATAGTTGGTTCTTTAACATAACATATTTTCCTCGTTATTCAAGCTAAGGGACAGTTGGCTTCCTGTATAGGGACATCGGACAAGGTGGTTCAAATAGTTTACTTCGTTTTTTGATCTGACTCACGTTTTAGGAGTTATGGGCTATTTTGTTTTTTATTACGGGTCGTAATCGTCTCTTACTAGATTTCTAGCTACCGTTGCAACCCAGATGGGATGTGATCATCTCTTATATCCTTTATCCAACCCTGATTACAAACAGGAAAAACCTTACGGCTTTTCATATTTGGAATATTAAGAGACCAACCTCAAAGATTCAGGCAACTAACCAAGTCCATTATATGCAATGGTTTGTTCTTCTAATGATGGTCTTTTAATATAAATAGTTAGTTCTTTAATATAACTACGATTGTGACGTTACTCATCAATCTTGTGCATGAAAAATGCAGTTTTTAGTCAAAAATTAATTTTATTTAATTTTTTTAATTACAAAAGTTTTTTAACTAAATCAATTAATTTCAAATTAGCCAATAAACAGCTCTCTACGATGTTCCAGTGCCCCGCTATTTGAGGAAAAGAAAGAAAAAACAAAGATACTGTATATGCAGAATATCGTAGTGAAAGCAACTTATCTTGTTTTTCAAGCCAGTAGATTTTCTTCGTTGTTTAAGCCAAGGGATGGCAAGTTTCCTACATTTGGGTTTCAGACGAGGCAGTTCTAACAGTGTACTTTTTGTTTTGATCTGACGCCATTTTAGGAGTTATGGGCTATAACATTTGCTAGTATTGGACGTTATCGTCTTTTACTAGGTTGGTAGCTACCGCTACAACCCGGATTTTTAGAAATATTGTTTCATTTTAAATATTTTTATGTTAATTACAAAGATGTGACAAATGTTTTGACATAAGCTATGTCATAAACTGTGTTATGGAAATTTGTAGTTTTTCGTAAGAAATTTTTTTATTAAAAAAAAATTATTACAAAAGGTTTTTAACCACATCAATTTTCTTTCAAATGAACCATTAGAGAGAGAGAGAGAGAGAGAGAGAGAGAGAGAGAGAGAGAGAGAGAGAGAGAGAGAGAGAGAGAGAGAGAGAGAGAGAGAGAGAGAGATCGGTATATTTTAAAACTATCGTAGCATAGCTAAATTCAGTTTTTTTTTTTACAAAAATCATACATTTAAACAAAAATCACACACTACGACTCAGCATTAAAAAATGATGTGAAGAAAGGCACAAATGAGTTGGCGTAACGATTAGTTCGTACTTTAGGGGTTACAAGTTTATTTTGTAAATAACTCTCCAAGATGTTCCAGCGCTCCGCTATCTAAGAATGAAAGAAAAAGCAGAAAGAAATAAAGTTCAAGTTCAAGCAAACTTATCTTGTTTTTTCAAGCCAATAGAATTTCATCGTTATTCAAGATAAGGGACGGTGAGTTTCCTATATAGGCGTTTCATACAAGGCAGATCTAATAGTGTAGACCTATTTTTAGGAGTTATTGGCTATTACATTTCTTAGTAATGGACGTGATCGTCTCTTTCTAGGTTGCTAGCTACTGCTGCAACCCGGATACTCTTTTGCAAGGGTGCTGTGTATCTCTTTGTTCAAATTGCAGCTATTATTCATGAACTTGCCTACCTTTGGGTATTAAGTGAATATTGGGCTGGGTCTTGGTTGTTATTCCTTTGTGCCATACAATCATGTAAGACTAAGCCCTCAATCACGCTTCACGTGCATATTTTTACTTGCTTCAAAGCATGTATCGGTCCCTTCACTTTTTCTTTTAGTAAAGCGTTTCTTTTGTCTTTTTTACTATAGAGTTGATCTAAATTTAGAATAGAAAGTAAAGTAATCGTATTAGTGACGCTTCTTGACTGCTAAAGTCCCTGCGTCTTCCCTGCAGTGCGTTGCTGCAGCAAGGTTTTATCTCTGGGGCTCATATTACCAAGCTAAACTCAAACCCATTGCACCACCACAGGGCATTTACAAGAGAAGAAACATTAGGTTTATTTATTCAAATTGCTTTTCTTTCCCTATGTTGCTAAATTTTTATTTGCTTTTATTTTATTGCTGTGTGATTACATGTTACTGCAATTAGCTGTGACTATAACTACTTGCGATGGTAAACTCTTGCGAACTGCAGACTGTACCTACATGGGACAATGACTGTTTATGACTACGATTTAATTCTCACTGCGACTACTCGTGAACGCAACTGCAACAATAAACGTTAACGAGTACTTTCAGCACGTTGTCAAGAACTAGGAGTGCTTTTATCTTCAATATATAAAGAGCTAATGAATGTATTTAGTTGAGACTTTCAGAGCAGGCTTAGGGAAAAGTTAAGCTTAGACATTATGTGCCTCCTGGATATCGAAAGGGCGTAGCCGAGACATTTGATTAATAGATAATTCCGGTGAAACTTTCAAAAAATGTTGATTCGGAGGCCCAGTTGCCCTCCAATTTTTTGGTTACTTAAAAAGGCAACTAGAACTTTTAATTTTTTACGAGTGTTTTTATTAGTAAAAAATATGAATAACTTACGAATTAACTTATGGAAATAACTTTTGTATTTGCGTATTATTACTACATATATGAGGGGGTTCACCCCCTCGTCAATACCTTGCTCTTTACATTTAAGCTTAAATTTTGTCCCAAATCCTCAAGAATGACCCCTGAATCATAAAGGCCGTAGAACAAATAGTTGAAATTACTAAAAATACCTTAGTGTAAAGAGTGAAGTATAAGGAGGAGGTAAACCCTATATGCGTAATAATTTCTGTTCGTTTTAAGTTTAAATGCTGCTCCTTACTTTCAGTTGAATTTTTTTTCATATTTATTTTTTCATTGTTTTCTTTTAATAATGCTAGAAAATCCTGTGCTTCCTTCATGAAAATTCCCTTCCCCCATGACAAATTCCTCCATTGAAAGATCCCCTACTAAACCCCCTCCTCTCAAACCCTCCTCCCCCAACAAAAAAATCCCCCTGAAAACATCTGTACACTTCCCAATAACCATTAATATATGCAAACACTGGTCAAAGTATGTAACTTGCAGCCCCTCCCACGGGGACTGTGGGGGATTAAGTAGTCTCCAAAGTTATAGTTATTAGGTTTTTCGACTATGCTGAATAAAATGGTAATCTCAGAACCTTGATCTGGTGACTTTGGGGAAAAAATGAGCACGGGAGGGTGCCTAGGTGCCCTCCAATTTTTTGGCCCCTTAAAAAGGGCACTAAAACTTTAATTTCCATTAGAATGAGCCCACTCGCGATATTCTGGGACCACTGGGTCGATACGATCACCACTGAAAAAAAAACAGACGTGATCTGTCTTCTGACGAAAAATATAAAATTTTGCATTTTTGTAGATAGAAGCTTGAAACTTCTACAGTAGGTTTCTCTGATACGCTGAATCTGATAGTGTGGTTTTCGTTAAGGGGTGTGACCCCTGACTTTTAAGGGGTGTTTCCCGCTATTATCTAAAACAA